>NC_143575.1:94321682-94621682 GCF_048544385.1 Mastigoproctus giganteus | reverse complement strand
GTTTCAGGGGTGTTTACGTTTGATTTCAATTGTTCATTTTATCCTGATTCATACGTTCTTGTGTCATTCTGTTGCTTATATTCACTTCCTTACAGGAGGTGGTATAAATTGATAGCTTTAAAAAAGTTGAAAACATCTGCGCAGTCATGTTTATTTTTCAAGAGATCTGTTAGTGAAATGGCGTCCTGTGTCTCATAAATATCTTTGAAAGCTTGTTTACGTTCATTTGTATATGTAGGACAGTCTATTAATATGTGTTGAATTGATTGAATGGTGTCACAAGTCTGGCATCGTGGTGGTTCCTCTGCTCGCAACAAAAATGAGTGTGTAAAATGGGTATGGCCGATTCTTAGCCTGGTGAGTGCTGTTTCTTCTTTTCTCGACCTTCGACTGCTAGAAGTCCAGTTTTCAATATTCGGCTTTATTTGGTATAATTTGTTTGCGGTTTGTTGATTCCAAGTTTCTTGCCATTTCAACTGGCAAATACGCCATATCGCAGGCTTGTAATCGGAATACGGGACTGATATATCCTCTCCGATCTGTAGTACGGCTTCTTTGGCTGACTTGTCTGCTGCTTCGTTTCCCGCAATCTCTGTATGTCCTGGGATCCAGCAGAATAAAGTGTCCTGTTCATTTCTGGCTCAGTCAGTTATTATTTGCCGAATGTGCCAAAGGATTGGGTGTTTGGATGTACCTATGTTTTGCATGGATTGTAAGGAACTCAAGGAGTCTGTATATATTATGCTTCTCTTATAATGTTTATCTTGTATATGAGTTAAGGCTATTTTTATTGCGTGTAATTCTGCTGTGTATACACTGCACTCTTTCGGTAGCTGTTGTGTTAAAGTTATATTTGGGAATACTGCTGCTGCTCCCACTAAAGTGTCTGTTTTTGAGCCATCTGTATATATTGGAATATAGTCAGGAAATTGAATTCTGTGCTCTGCATGTAACTGTTGGAAGATTGTTGAAGGTATCGCTTTTTTATTCCATTTCTGAAAGGAGAAGTCGCATATTGGGATATGCGAATCCCATGGTGGAGGAGTATGAACTGGCATGTGTGCTATTTTGTCTATATTAAGGTTATGTACTGCCAAAAAGTCTTGCATTCTAATGCCTAGGGGTCGGTTTGCTTGTTGGCGATTCTGATATATGTTTCTGCATCGTGGATCAAAGAGGGTCTCCCAAGTAGGGTGTGCATGCATAGATTTTATTTTAAATGTATAATACAATGCGAGTTGCTGTCGCCTAAGAGTTAAAGGTGGTTCGTTGGCTTCAGCATAGAGACTATATATGGGAGAGGTACGATAAGCGCCAGTAGCTATACGCAGTGCATTGTGATGGACTGGATCCAGCCATTTCAGAGCTGTTTTCCGTGCTGAATCGTACACTGGGGCTCCATAGTCCAATTTTGATCTAATTAGTGCTTTGTATAGGTTTAGTAGGGAATATCTGTCTGCTCCCCATGCTGTTGACGAAAGGATTTTAAGTATGTTCAGGTGTTTTGTACAGCTTTTACGCAGCTCTCGGATATGCTCCACGAATGTGAGTTTCTTATCTAAGATTAGTCCGAGAAATTTTGCCTTCGGCTGCGTTGGTATATTTTTGCCTTCTAATTTCAGTTCAGGATCAGGATGGAGATTTCTTTTGCGACAAAAATGTACACATATTGTTTTTTGTGTTGACAGTCTGAAACCGTTATCTAGTGCCCACTTACTTATATTGTTGATTGCGCATTGCAATTGTCTCTCGATAGTTCTCATGTTCTGTGCCTGACTAGAGATACTAAAGTCATCAACGTAAAGTGCATGTGAAACCGAAGGAGGGAGTTGATTTGTGATCGAATTAATCTTTATGGCGAACAAAGTGGCACTCAAGACTGAGCCCTGTGGAACGCCTTCTTCTTGTTGGTAGATTTTAGAGAAAGAAGTTTGTACTTTGACTTGGAAGGTTCTGTTCATAAGGAAGTTCTGGATAAACATAGGGAGATTGCCTCTGAGTCCAGCATGGTGCATATCTCGCAGGATCCCATATCTCCAAGTGGTATCGTAAGCTTTTTCGATGTCAAAAAATACTGTAACCATATGTTGTGATCTGATAAATGCATTTCTGATGTTGGCTTCTATCCTGACTAGGTCGTCCAGAGTAGATCTATGATGTCTAAAACCACATTGCGTGTTTGTGAAGATGTTATTTTCCTCTAGATACCAAATCAGTCTCTTGTTTATGATTTTTTCTAATAATTTTCCTAAACAGCTGGTGAGGGCTATTGGTCGATAGTTGCATGGATTTGTCAGGTCTTTGTCAGGTTTCGGGAAAGCTAGTACTATTGCATGGCACCATGTGTTTGGAAATACATTCTCTTGGAATATTCTGTTATACAGTTTCAATAAATTTTCTAATTCAGTCTTTTTAAGGTGCTTGATCATGTCGTAGTGCATATCGTCTGGGCCTACTGCACTTGGCTTGGCTGTGAGCAAAACTTCGTGTAGTTCGTTTATTGTAAATGGTTGATTGTAGGGTTCATTACCTTTTGATTTAAATTTGATCTTATGCTTTTCTGCTTTTTCTTTTTGGATCAGAAATTCCGGATGGTATGAATCTTTCGCTGATACTTTTGCGAAGGTCTCGCCTAATGTGTTTGCAATAACGGTAGGTTCAGTCAAACTAATTCCATTGCAGATCAGTATTGGTGATGGCCTATTTCTATATTTACCTGTCATTTTTCTTATTTTATTCCAGACTATATGTGCATTTGTTTTTTTGTTTATTGTAGATGTGAATTTTATCCATGCTGCTTTTCGACTCTGATTCCTGGTAAATCGCGCTATGGCACGCATTCTTTTGAACTGAATCAGATTTTCTGTTGTGGGATACCTGCGAAAACGGTTCCATGCCCTATTCTGTTGTTTTCTTGTTTCAGTGCAGTCATCATTCCACCATGTTTTCGGACGGTTTGGAAAACGTGATGAAGTCTTAGGGATTGTTAGCTTGCCTGCGTTTTGCATGGTTTCTGTGACATGTGCTAGTGCAACAACTACTGTTTCCTGCTCAATGATATTGGTGTTGAAAACTGCTTTCCTCCTGAATGCTTCCCAATTAGCTTTTTCTATTTTCCAACGAGGAGTCCTGCTGGTATGATATGGATATTCACTGACCAGTGTGGAAATTACTGGATAATGATCACTCCCAAGAGGATCCTCAAAAACTTCCCAATTAAATGCTGTGTAAAGTGTAGGGGTACATATGGTAAGATCTATAGCTGTGGTGGTCCGAGTTGGAAAATGGAAGTAAGTGTGGTTACCCCTGTTAAGAAGTAAGAGGTTATGATTATCTAGCAGTTGTTCAATGATGCGTCCTCTTCTGTTGTAGTCGGAGCATCCCCACAAAGGGTTATGTCCATTCATATCTCCCATCAGACAAAGTGGGGGTGGTAGTTGTTGTAGTAATGCGTCTAGGTCTTCATAAGAGACATCATCTCCTGGTGGAATGTATAATGAACATATGGTTAATAGGGACCTTGCTATTGTACGAATTGCTACCGCTTCTAATGGGCTATTTAAATGCACCTGTTTTGTTGGTATTCTGTCATTTACTAATATAGCAACTCCTCCATGTGTTATACTTTGAGTTATTCGGTCTCTTCTGTACATTGAGTAGTTCCTGATATTCAGGGTATCTTGTTGTTTGAGGTACGTTTCCTGGAGACATATACAGATTGGTGTGTAATGGGTGATCAGATACAGTACGTCATCAAAATTAGTACGTAATCTACGACAGTTCCACTGGATAATTTTATCCATTATTTATATTTGCTCAGCCCCTCGAGCTGTTTTTGTTGGGTGACTGTCTTTTGTTTTTCTGTCCTTACTCTGTCTCTTTTGGGAAATATCGGTTTTCCGGTATCCATTTCGTCTTCTGATTCTTCGGCATGGATTTCCAATGTATCGTCATCTATCTTTCCCGTTTTCTCAAATTCCATAAATTCTGAGTTAGGTTCGTGATTTTGTGGTCTGCTATTACTCTTACACTGTTGCGAGGTTGGAGAATCTGAGGGGATTGAGATGGGTGTGTTTACTGTTTTCTCTTGTTTATCTTGTTGCTTTGCTTGGAGTAAGTGTTTGACTTGTGGAGAAAAAGATTCATTTGGAGGAACTGAGATTTCAGTTTGACATTCCACTGATTTAAATTTAGTTGTTACTTGTGCGTATGTTGGTCTATTGGTTATGGTTGGCTGGACCATTTTTCTTGCTTCTTGGTATGTAATATTGTGCTCTGTTTTGTATTTCTATATTTCTTTTTCTTTTTTCCATCTATCACATGCTCTGGCGTATGCGGGATGTTCTCCTTTACAATTTGGACACTTTGGGGCTGTGGCTGGGCACTCATCAATCTGATGTTCTTTGGATCCACATTTAGCGCATGTCGGTGTGTTTCTACATGCTGTTTGCGAGTGTCCAAATTGTTGACACTTGAAACAGCGCAAAGGATTTGGAATATATACTTTTACTTGGCAGTTCAAGTATCCTGCTTTTACAGTGCATGGGATTTTTGGTGTGTTAAATGTCAGGATTAAGGTTTTGGTAGGTATTACATTTCCATCTCTCCGAATAGAAATCCGTCTTACATTTGTCACTCCTTGATTTTGGAGTTCTTTGCTGATTTCCTCTTCAGTAACGTGTAAGAGGTCCCATTCGGAGATTACTCCCCGCGAAGAGTTTAAAGTGTTATGGGGGGTGACCACTACTGGTATACCTCCAAAGTTTGATACATTCAGTAGCTTTTCTGAATGTCTGGTACTACACGTTTCGACTAATAAATCCCCAGATCGGAGTCGCCTGACCGTTTGTGGTGTTCCGGCTAGTCCTTCCAAGACTTTTTGGATGAAAAATGGGGATTTCTTTCCTAGTGTCTCCTCTCCAGTGGAGTGGATGATTAGGAACAAAGGAATCGGTGATGGTTTGGAGCCGTCTGTTCTTTGCCTTTTGGCAGTATTTTCTGGTTCGTCATCAAGCCGATTTGGTGGGATCTTTTCTGAAGTCCCTTGGGAAGTAGTGACTTTACTACTCATGATTTGCTCTTTTAGCCCTGGGAGCGTACCTTCCAACTCCCAGGTTTCCAGCCCCGCCACGAGGAGGCAAGAGCAGTGCCACCAAGTGACCAAGCAGCTGCTATAAGTTAGTAGGGTTGGTGGTTAGTTTGAGATAAGAGAAAAAAGAAAGGTGACTTTCCTTTCTGTTAGTTTGCTAGATCCTTTTAGCAAAACTTACTTATGGAGTACTAAAAAATTAAGATCGCTATAAATATAGTAAACAAAGTATAATTGAGAAGCGCACTCTAGAATCACTTTAAATCACTTGATCACTTGGAAAACGCTTGGCACTTGGGGCCCTATATATCGCAAAAATATCGCTTGGCCTCGAAATACGCTTGGCACCCGGGGCCTTTTGGGGAAGAAAGGACGCTGTCCGGTGTCCATTTCTTCCTCCGCAAAGAGATCCAAGACTGATTCATCCGGTACCTCCTTGTTCTCTACATCCATTGTTTCTGGTATCACGGATGGCTCTTCTGAAGTTTTTGGCTTTTCTTTTCCACTTGGTTTTGGTAGTGGTGGAGCATTAGGAGGTACGGATATAGGAGTGGCAACTGATTGTGTTTTTTTGGTGGGCTTTTGGGAACTCAATAAATAGCGAGCAATCGGGGTAAATGACTCTCTTGGTGGTATAGTCATCTCTGTTTGTGTCCCGATAGTGCACTTAGCAGAAACCGTCTGGGCATATGAAGGTTTCCCGCTATGTATGGGTTGGATACGTTTTCTGGCCTCTGGGTAGGAGATATTCAGCTCTGTTTTCAGTTTTTGTATTTCTTTTTCATCCTTCCACCGCTGGCATGCTCTAGAGTAGGCAGGATGATCTTGTTGGCAATTTACACAGATTGGTTTAGAAGCTGAACATTCCTTGCTCTCGTGGTCTTTCGCACCACATCGAGCACAGGCAGGGTTACCACGACAAGATGTTTGTGAGTGGCCGTAATTTTGGCATCTAAAGCACCGCAGTGGGTTTGGGATATAAATCCTCACTGGGCAGTTTAGATAGCCTGCCTTGATAGAACTTGGAGGCCGCGGGGTGTTAAACGTTAAGATGAGAACTCGGGTAGGGACGAGATTCCCATCCTTTCTCATTGATATTCTTTTGACAGCTGTCCCTCCTTGTTCTTTCAATTCAGAGCAGATCTCTTCTTCAGAAACATGAAGGAGGTCCCACTCTGAAATGACACCACGTGAAGAGTTCAAAGTTTTGTGGGGGGTTACGATGATAGGTATTCCCCCTATTGATGTGGCGTTCAGGATTTTTTCCGCCTGTTTAATATTTGAAGCTTCGACCAAAAGGTCGCCAGAACGCAGTCTTTTTACAGATTTTGGTGAGCCTGCCAACCCTTCTAATCCTTTCTGGATGAAGAAGGGTGACATCTTTCCAATGGACTGCTCTCCGGTGGAATGGAGAATGAGGAAAAGCGGTGTCACTGATGGTGGTGGTTTATCCTCAGTTCTGGCTCGTTTTGCAGAGGTGTTATCTGCGTCATCATCTCGATTAGGTAGGGGCCTTGTTGGGGCCCCAGAAGAAAGATTTAAATTACTCATAGGAGTAAAAGAAAAGTGTCTGATGCCTAAGTACCTCACCCACCACGGAGCCCTACGAGGGGACGCCCACTCGTGAACTAGCAGGTACTGCGTACACGAATGGGACGCCGAGTTCGCTTAGAACACCATACCCACGTTACCAATAAGTCTTTATCCCGTCCCAGGACCAAAGGGAGGGAGACTTATTGGAACGCAGTTGACCCTAGCAGTATAGAACCACCCGCCGATTGATCCCGGTCGAGCCGGTCCGGGACCGCCCGTCTTGTCGAAGCAGGGGCCAAAGTGGTGTATTAAGGCTGGGCCCCTCAACCACCAGGATCCCCCTTTCCACTTCCACGGGTCGCGGCGCACGGCTGCACATGCCGGATTCCAAAGATGTAACCCTGGAACCAAGGTATGGGCGTTAGATCCCAGTGATGCTAATCTGGAAATCCAGCAGCATCACTGGGAGGTCCCCTCACCACGTACAGGTGCCCACGTCGAGGGGGACTCTTCGGGTACCTACTTCTGCTCGACATCCATCTTTTCTTGGATACTAGGGGGGACTTCCCCTTTCTTATTCTTTCCTTTCATACTACTGTTGTAATTTGTGGAGCATTAGGAGGTACCGACATAGGAGTGGCAGCTGATTGGTCCTTTTGTGCAGGTTTTTGAGAGCTTAATAGATACCGCGCGATGGGAGTGAAAGACTCCTTTGGAGGGATGGTCATGTCCGTCTGAGTTCCGACGGAACATCTCCTTCCTACCTTCTGGGCGTAGGTAGGTCTGTTGATATTCAGGGGTTTGACCGATTTCCTTGCATCCTGGTATGATATGTTAAGCTCTGCCTTCAGCCGTTGAATCTCTTTTTCTTCTTTCCACTTCTGGCATGCTCGTGGTTTGGTTTGGTTTGATTTGGTTTTTAATGGCGCATTGGCAGCTATGACCATAATGCGCCAAATCAAAAAATAAAACTAATACAAAAATATTGGTCAGCCTTAGAACAGGCTACCGTGTCAAAAAGGTAAAAATGATACAGTGGTTAAAGGTTAAATAAAAGGTATAAAATATAAACTTAAATCTTTGTGTATAAATTGATCGACTGTAAAAAATTAAAAACGTCAGACATGTTGTCTCTGTCACCTAAAATCTGACCGAGTGTAAAGGGTTCAGCCAGATTACTAAAACTGCTAGAAAAAGATTGTCTAAAAACAGGACATTCAATAAAAACGTGAGAGATAGTTAAAATGACGTTACACGTCTCACACATAGGTGGGCCATCCGCCCTCAGCAAAAAGGAGTGTGTTAGATGGCTATGACCTATGCGGAGCCGAGCAAGAACAACTTCCTCTTTTCGGACCCTGCGTACACTGGACTGCCATTGCATGATTACAGGCTTAATACGCTGTAGTTTATTCGCGGTCTGTTCGTGCCAAGAGTCTTGCCATTGGGAGTATAATTTGCATCGTATTATTTGCCTGTAGTCTGTATAGGGGACTGACAGGCAATGACTATCCAGGGAAATGGCTGATTTGGCAGCAGTATCAGCTAATTCATTTCCCCGGATCCCAATGTGGCTTGGGATCCAGCAGAAGCGAATGTCAAATTCTGATTCAAAGGCAGAACATAGCATCTGTTGTTGTTGTTGTTGTTGTTGTTGTTTTTTAACGACACATAGGCTGCTAGGGCCATATTGTGTCTTTCTAATGGTTAATATGGAATATCAGCTTAATTGTGATAGCTATATTTTATGATATATTCCTATACGACTTAGGAAAGTAAAGAGTTCTTTTTGATTAAAATCATCTCCCAGAATCTGTAATAAATTTATTGATGACTGCTTATTAGAAATTGACTTAAAGATGTCTAAACGAATAGTTTGAAAGTGGGGACAGTCCACTAACAAATGTCGAATGGTCAGTTGTACTTGACATGATGTACATTGGGGAGCGCTGTCATTAGTTAATAGATACAGGTGAGTGAGATGAGTGTGCCCAATCCTTAGCCTTCCTAAAATTATTTCATCTCGTCTGTTTTTTCTGAAGCTGGATTGCCACAGCCTTGGTTCCGGTTTTATTTGGTAAAGTTTATTTCCTGGATAACCTTTCCAGATTAATGACCAGCTGTTATAACATGCTTTACGGATAATGTGTTTGTAATCAGTAAATGGAACTTGAAAAGTCTGCGAAATAGTGGTTTCTGGTTGTTTGGCTGCATGATCTGCTCTTTCATTGCCGGATATTCCAGAATGTCCTGGGATCCAGCAGAATGTCACAGTTTGGTTCAATTCCATACAGGCAAGTAACTTAGAATGAATCTGTTTTACTACAGGGTGAGAGGATTTGGTATTAGTATTTATGGCAGAGACAGCACTGAGTGAGTCAGTGAATATTAAAGCAGACGGAATTAGTTGTTCAATAATGTGATCCAGAGCTAAGTTTATAGCATAGAGCTCAGCAGTGAAGATACTGCATTCTATTGGCAATGAGACAGAAGTGCTAAATGTTGGGAAGATTGCAGCAGCACCTACTTGGGTCTCGGTTTTTGATCCATCTGTATAGATTTCACATGCGTTTGAATTAGAAAGAGTGTAAGTTGCATGTAACTGTGCGATATTGGAAGGAGACAGCGTGTTCTTTCCCCACTGTTGAAAGTAGTCATCATATATTGCACAGATATTTTCCCAGGGTGGATCTGGTGGTGTTTTGTCCTGAAATATATTGCTGATATCTATGTTCCATGATTGAGCCAGTTCCTTAAATCTAAGTGCAGCAGGTCGGTTTTCATTAGGTTTACTGATATAAAATGACTCGCATTCAGTATTGTAGAGACATCTCCAACAAGGATGAGTGGGCAGACTACGGATTTTTGCAGCATACATCAGAAGTAATGATTTTCTGCGAAGATGTAAGGGAGGTTCATGAGCTTCGATGTACAGGCTCTGAACCGGGGAAGTTCTGAATGCGCCTAGAGCGACTCTCAAAGCACAGTGCTGGATGGTGTTTAGTCGTTCTAAAGTACTTTTCCTCGCTGAATCATATACTGGAGAGGCATAGTCCAAGCGAGACCTGATGAGAGCTCTATACAGATGGATGAGAGTATGACGATCAGCACCCCATGACATGGATGACACACACCGAAGGATATTCAATTTCTTCAAGCAGATGGTACGAAGATAGGCCACATGTGCTTGAAAGTTCAGTTTCCTGTCTAGTATCAGACCAAGGAAACGGATATTGTGAGCAAGAGGAATTGGCACGTTATTTATCTTGAGCTCTGGATCAGGATGAAGTGTCCGAAGTTTGCAGAAATGAGTGGTAGTGGTTTTCTGTTCAGCGAGATTATATCCATTTCTTAAGGTCCAGGATTGAATTTTCGTTAAAGCAATTTGTAGCTGCCTTTCGATAGTATTCATGCTTTGCGATTGGCAGGATATAGTGAGATCGTCAGCATACATGTATACTTCAATCATTTTTGGAAGTTCTTCCAAAATTTTGTTGATCCTAATCGCAAATAGGGTTGGACTCAATATGGAACCCTGTGGGACACCCTCTTCTTGAATGTCAGATGTTGACAGCATGTTTTTATATCGGACCTGAAATGTACGCAATTTTAAAAAGTTCTGAATTATTAAAGGGAGATGTCCTCTCAGCCCCAACTGATGCATATCTTTAATAATACCATGACGCCATGTGGTGTCAAATGCTTTATGAATATCCAGGTTGACCATCACTAGATGTTGTTTTCTCACGAAGGCATTACGAATGTTTGATTCAATTTTTACAAGTACATCTAGGGTGGACCTGTTTTTACGGAAGCCATATTGGTGATCAGAAAGGAGATTTTCGGAGTCTAGAATCCAGGTGAGCCTCTTATGTACCATCCTTTCAAAGATTTTGCCCAGACAGCTTGTCAATGATATTGGTCTGTAATTCTCAACTAGAGAAGGATCTTTGCCTGGTTTTGGAATAGCACAAATATAGGAATGACGCCATGACAGAGGATACGTATTTTCAGAGAAGATCCGGTTATAAAAGAGTAATAGTGTGCCGAGATCGGCTTCACACAGATGCTTCAGCATATTGTAGTGAATGCCGTCTGGTCCTGCTGCGCTGTTCGGAGATTTGCTCAAAGATTCTCTCAGTTCAGATAGAGTAAACAGCTGGTTATATGGAAGTGAAAGTCTAGTTGTGAAATTAAACTTATGACGTTCTGAATCAGTTTTACTGCGTTGAAAGGAGATCGCATAAGAGGAACAGGCAGAAATGTTATAAAACGATTCGGCTAAAGCATTTGCAATGTCAGTAGGAGAGGATAAGTCCTGCCCATTGCATTGTATTATTGGAGATTGCTGCGGTAGAAATTTCCCATTCAGAGCTTGAATTTTTCTCCAAATGACTCGAGTGTCAGTATTTTTATTAATATCTGAGGCGAATTTAATCCAGGAGTCACGTTTTGCAGTCTTCCTAATTTGTCTTGCTTTGGCTCTGAGTTTTTTGTACATAATGAGGTTGGCGGTAGTTGGAAATTTGCGAAACTGGTTCCAGGCATGATTTTTTTCTCGTTTCGCTTTGGAGCATTCTTCATTCCACCACTGATTTTGGTGTACCCGCTTGCACTGGTTAGATTTTGGAATGGAAATTTCTGCTGCAGATAAAATGTGGCTTGTAATGTGATCAGTTACGTCATCAATACGATTTTGTTGTACATATAGTTTGTCAAGTAGAACACAAGTTGAATAGTTTTCCCAGTCTGCTTTATGAAAGTTCCAAGAAGTGCGGCCTTTAGGACATGACACCATCTGTGTTTGAATTGAACTGATGATAGGAAAATGGTCACTGTGCAATGGATCATTTAACACTAACCATTCCATGCTTGGAAAAAGAGAGGCTGAACATATTGATAAGTCTATGGCTGATGTACTACCTGTAGGTAGTTGAATATGAGTTGGAGAGCCAGAATTTAACAGAGTCAGGTTATGGTTATCCAGGAACATTTCTATTAATTGGCCTCTCCTATCCATGATGGGAGATCCCCACAATGGATGGTGACCGTTGAAATCGCCGAGTAAACAGACTGGAGGTGGCAATTGTGTGATAAGGTTGTCAAGTTCAATCTGGGAGCAAGGATAATTCGGTGGGATATAAATGGATGCAAGGGTTAACGATATTCCCATTGCTATCCGAACCGCTACAACTTCTAAAGAGGTTTGTAGTTGGAGATGTCTGGACGGTATGTTAGTTCGAATAAGAATAGCCACCCCACCACGAGCAGGAGTGTCAGAATCCCTGTCTCGCCTAAACATAGAATAATTTTTAATTTTCAGAGAAACTTGTGGTGATAAAAAGGTTTCCTGTAAACATACACCTATTGCTTTAGTTTGTATTAGTAAATCATTCAAGTCATCTATATTACTGCGTAATCCTCTACAGTTCCATTGAAGGAATTTATTCATTTGCTGGATTTATTGGAGGAAGATTGATCTGACTGTTTTTTCTGGGAAGGTTTCTGTCTGCTTAGTTTCGATTTTTTCATTTCTGGGAAATGTTGGGCGTCCTGTATCCATGGTATCATTCGCATGTAACTCAAGTACTGTCTCTTCATCCTCTGACTGAACCTCCATTTCCATGTTGCTAATCCTTGGTTTCGATTTCTTCTGGTTTTCAATAGTAGCTGATTTCGTTGTTTCTGGCAAGGTTGAGATAGCATCAGTTGGGATGCTGATTGGGGTGTTGCTGGTCTCACTGACTGTAGTTTTCTTATTATAAGTTAGCGCAGTTTTGGCCCAGGCGGCAAAGGAAATATTCGGTTCGATGGAGACATCTGTTTGGGTTGCAGCTGAGCGGCTATTTTTTGTGACCGATGCATATGATCGGCTAGGCATGGTTAGCATTATTTGCTTTCTTGCTTCAGGGTATGTGACTTTATGCTCCACTTTATACTTTTGAATTTTTTTCCCTGTTTTCCAAAGGTCACACGCTTTAGAAAATGCAGGATGGCTTCCTTTACAGTTTGGGCAAACAGGAGTGGAAGCTGTACAGTCTTCTTGAGAATGCTCCTTGGAACCACAAAGAGGACACACAGCATCGCCTCGGCATGCTGTTTGAGAATGACCGTACTTCTGACATTTAAAGCAGCGAATGGGGTTTGGGATGTAAGGACGAATCTTACAATTTAGGTAACCTGCTTTAACAGAAGATGGAAGAGTCGGAGTACTGAAAGTTAAAATGATGGACCTGGTTGGTAGTAGGTTGCCATCTTTTTTAGTCATGATTCTCCGTGCATGAGTCACTTTTTGATCACTAAGCTCTTGTATTATTTCTTGTTCAGAGACATTTAGTAAGTCCCATTCGCTGATGACGCCTTTAGAGGTGTTCAGGGTGTTATGTGGCGTAACTGACACTGGAATGCTGTTAAAAGTTGTCAATGTTAACAATTTTTCTGAATGGCTTGGCTTGGAAGCTTCAATTAGAAGGTCTCCAGATTGAAGACGCTTCACCATTTTAGGAGATCCAACAACCGATTCTAAACATTTCTGTATTAGAAATGGAGATAACTTGCCTACAGGTTGTGTGGATAATGAGTGCATTATTAGAAATGCTGGCATATCTGCACTCTGTTTTTCAGTCCGCTGTCTCTTCGGACGATTCAAGTCATGCTCTGAATCAGAGTTGACAGGTCTGGAGCTCGTGGGCTCTAGCGGTGGATATGCATCACAATCCATCGTTGCTCCTTTCAGCCCTGGAAGAGGGAATTCCTTCTCCCAGGTTACCGACCCCGCCACGTGGAGGCAGGAGCAGTGCCAACCAGTGACCAAGCGATCAGCAGAAGAAGAGAGCAGTACGATGCTAGCGATGGCAGTAACGTTGCAAGCGGGGTTAGCAGTAACGTTGCTAGCGTTGAAGCAGTGACGTTGCTCAGCGAGGGAAGCAGTAACGATGCGAGCGGTCAGCAGTGACGTTGCGAGCGGTGGAGGGTTTATGAAAGCACTAGTACTCACTCTAGGAAAAACGCTAGAAAACGCACTATAAAGATCGCTTGGGAACTATCGCTTGGCACTCGGGGCCCATAGCATCTGCCGGATCCGTGACAGGACCGGATGAGAGTTGTACCTCATCGACACTAGAGCCTGTAATACGCTCAATGAATCACAATAAACCATGTACCTTTGGTAATCGCTATTTATAATGAACTCAAGGGCTATTTCAATTGCATGCAACTCTGCAGTATAAATGCTAGCTTCTCGTGGGATCTTGAATGATAATGTCTTCTGAGGAAATACAACAGCAGATCCCACATAAGATTCTGACTTTGAGCCATCTGTATAGACTGGCAGAAAGTCAGAGTACTGCTCTCTATGCGATGCGAAGAGTTGCTGATAGACGGCCGCCGGTGTATTAGCCTTCTCCATGATCTTGAGGGAGAAGTCGCACATTGGCAAATGTGCATACCAGGGTGGAAGGAGTTGCCTTGGTGACTGGGCAACATTGTTTACCGTCACGTTTAGTTCATTTAATAGCCCTTGCATCCGAATACCAAAAGGTCTGTTGGCAGTCCGACGGGTGTTATAGAGATTTTCCCAACGTGGCTCAAAAACTGATGTCCATGTGGGATGATCAGGCAGGGCTTTCAATTTAAAGGTGTAATGTAAAGACAACTGCTTACGTCGAAAATATAGGGATGGTTCATTTGCTTCGACGTAAAGGCTTTGGACTGGAGATGTGCGAAATGCTCCTGTGGCTATCCGAATGGCCTGATGGTGAACTGGATTTAACCACCGAAGTGCACTATCTCTAGCAGATCCATATACCTGGGACCCATAATCGAGTTTAGAACGGACAAGGGCTCGGTAAAGACGAAGAAGAGTAGAGCGATCTGCGCCCCATGATGTTGACGAAAGGGCACGAAGGATGTTAAGCCCTTTAACACACCTTGTCCTAAGCTGACGAATATGTTGAACAAATGTCAGCTTTTTGTCGAAGATAAGTCCAAGGAATTTGACTTCTGCTACGACTGGGATGTTGTTTTGCCCAAGCCTTAAATCCGTTTCAGGATGAAGATTACGTTTGCGACAGAAGTGTACACAAACGGTCTTCTGTGATGAAAATCTGAACCCATTAGCCAATGACCAAGATGTAAGGTGGTCAATGGCTTTCTGCAGTTGCCTTTCAATGACCCTCATATTGCATGAATGACAAAATATAGTAAAGTCGTCAACATAGAGGGCATTGTGTATTGTGGGCGGAAGTTGTTCCGTGATAGAGTTTATTTTGATTGCAAAAAGCGTGACACTTAGAACGGACCCTTGTGGGACTCCCTCTTCCTGACAGAACTCTCTCGAGAGAGTAGATCCTAAACGCACTTGAAAATGGCGATTGGAAAGGAAGTTTTTGATAAAGAGAGGAAGGTTACCCCTAAGACCAAAGTTGTAGAGGTCTTTTAATATTCCAAATCGCCAGGCTGTGTCGTACGCTTTTTCAATATCAAAGAAAACTGCTACCAGATGCTCGGATTTAATAAAAGAGTCACGAATGTATGTTTCAAGTCGGATTAAATGATCCAAAGTGGATCTGTCTCTTCGGAAGCCGCACTGAGTCCTGGAAAGCAGGTCATTTGTTTCCAAATACCACACAAGGCGGGCATTAACCATTCTTTCCAGGACCTTGCACAAACAGCTTGTCAGAGCAATAGGCCGATAGTTACTTGGATATCTAGGATCCTTTCCTGGTTTTGGAAAGGCAAGAACGATTGCTTTCCGCCAGGAATCCGGAAATTGTTTATCAAGAAAAATTCTGTTAAATAAAATTAATAAGTGATTTTTAGACTGTGGTGACAGATGTTTTATCATTTCGTAGTGGATGTCATCGGGCCCGACAGCACTTGCATGCGTAAGAAAGAGTGCTGCATTTAACTCTTCCTGTGTAAAGGGCTTGTTATATGGTTCGAGCCCTTTTGAAGAGAAATTTAATGGATGTTTCTCACGTTTTTCTTTCAAGGCCAAGAACTCTGGAGGGAATGATGTTGTTGCAGATATTTTCGCAAATGTTTCACCTTGAGTATTTACAACTGCAGTTCGGTCTGCAATTAGACATCCATTGTGCTCGAGAATCACCGAAGGGCACGGTGGGTATTTGCCCTTCATTTTCCGGATCTTGTCCCAGACTACGTTTGAGTTGGCAGTCTGGGTTATGGATGATGTAAAACGGATCCAAGATTTCCTTTGGCTCTGACGTTGGATATAACGTGCTTTTGCACGTGCACGTTTAAAGGATATTAGATTATCAGTCGTGGGATATCGACGGAATATCCCCCAGGCTTTGTTTTGTGCCTTTTTTGCTGTTGTGCACTCCGAATTCCACCAAGGTTTAGGAAATAGTGGAAACCGGCTGGATGTTTTTGGGATTGCAATTGCAGCTGATTGGACAATACTTTCTGTAACGTACGTGACTGCATCATTGATATGTTCCCGACTGACTGTAGCGAGGTCAAGATTTGCCAGATGTTGAAAGGCATTCCAGTCAGCCTGATCAATCTTCCACCGCGGTAAACTAAATGGCTGACAAAGGTCTACCACTAGTTAAGGTGGTGATCACGGGGAAATGATCACTTCCATATGGGTTTTCTTCCACCTCCCATATAGCTGAAGGAAGGAGGGAAGGGGAACAGATAGAAAGATCAATGGCAGAAAAAGTACGGGTAGGCATGTGGAAGAAAGTGTGTCTTCCCACATTGAGAAGGGAGAGGTCATTGTCATTGAGCATACGCTCTATGACTCGTCCCCTTCCGTTAATGTTAGTACTACCCCACAGAGTGTTATGTCCATTACAGTCCCCAAGAAATAATAAAGGGGGAGGCAATTGCGTGACGAGATCATCAAGGTCTTTCTGGAGGATGTCAATACCAGGTGGTAAATAAACAGAGCAAACAGTTAATAAAAACCCCACTTTAAGGCGAATTGCTACAGCCTCTACGTTGGTTGTAAGTTGCAAAGGCTGAAAGGGAATCTGGTTGCTCACGAGGATTGCAACTCCTCCATGGGCAGGACCATCCACAATTCTATCCTTAAGAATGATGGTAATGTTATTCATGGTGGGGTCATCATTTGCCTTTAAATAAGTCTCCTGTATGCAAAAGCAAACTGGTTTGTGCTTTTGCAGGAGTGCCTTGATGTCGTCAATATTTTGCCGGAATCCACGACAATTCCACTGTAGGAATTTAGCCATTATTTGGACTTGGTGGGTCCATCAGGCGGCTTCCGAGGTGCTGAGGGCTTAATTTTGTCAGTCTTGGATTTATCTTTTTTGGGGAAGAATAGACACTGTCCCGTGTCCATTTCCTCCTCCGCAAAGAGTTCCAAAACTGACTCATCATGTACCTCCTTCTGCTCGATATCCATGTTTTCCTGGGTACTAGGTGTTCCTTCCCCTTTCTTATTCTTTTCTTTTGCTTTTGTTACTTGTAGAGCGTTAAGAGGTATCGATATAGGAGTGGCAGCTGATTGGTCCTTCTGTGCAGGTTTTAGGGAGCTTAAGAGATAACGTGCGATGGGCGTAAATGATTCTTTTGGAGGGATGGACATGTCCGTCTGAGTTCCAATGGAACACCTCCCTGCTACCTTCTGGGCGTAGGTAGGTTTGTTGATGTTTAGAGGTTTCACCGCTTTCCTTGCCTCCTGGTACGATATGTTTAGCTCTGCCTTCAGCCGTTGAATTTCTTTTTCTTCCTTCCACCTCTGGCATGCCCTTGAATAGGCCGGATGTTCTCCCTCACAGTTAATGCAGGTGGGTTTAGTGGCTGAACATGCCGTTGTTTCGTGGTCCTTTGCACCGCACCGGGCGCATGCAAGGACTCCACGGCAGGCCATTTGAGAATGTCCATACTTCTGACATTTAAAACACCGTAAAGGGTTCGGAATGTATGGACGTACTGGACAGTTGATATATCCAGCTTTAATTTCATCAGGAGGTTTGGGAGTGTTAAAAGTCAGGATAACACTCCTGGTTTTAACAAGTTTCCCATCCCTACGCGCACTAATTCTCTTGACGGCTATAACTCCTTGAGGTTTCAGTTCCAAGCAGATTTCCTCCTCGGTTACGTCGAGAAGGTCCCATTCTGAAATGACACCTCTCGATGAATTCAGTGTTCTATGTGGTGTTACAGTAACGGGTACTCCTCCGATCGATGTTGCGCGGAGTAGCTGCTCGGATTGTCTCTCAGTTTTTGATTCAATTAAAAGGTCTCCAGAACGGAGCCTCTTAACAGATTTGGGTGAACCTGCTAACCCATCTAACCCTTTCTGTATGAAGAAGGGTGACATTTTACCAATTGGTTTTTCTGCGGTGGAGTGTATAATTAGGAACCTTGGAACAGGCCCTGATGGTAATTCCGTTCGCTGCCTTTTTTTAGCAATACTGCTATCTGTATCTGTGTCTAAATTTTCAGATAGGGACCGGGTTGGGGCCCCTGGGCATGCTCGTGAGTAGGCCGGATGTTCGCCCTCACAGTTAATACAGGTGGGTTTTGCGGCTGAACATGCTGTTGTTTCGTGGTCCTTTGCACCGCATCGTGCGCATGCAAGGACTCCACGGCAGGCCATTTGAGAGTGTCCATACTTCTGGCATTTAAAACACCGTAAAGTGTTCGGAACGTATGGACGCACTGAACAGTTGATGTATCCAGCTTTAATCTCATCTGGAGGTTTAGGTGAGTTAAAAGTCAGGATGACGCTCCTGGTTTTAACAATTTTTCCATCCCTTCGCGCAGTAATTCTCTTGACGGCAATGACTCCCTGTGGTTTTAATTCGGAGCAGATTTCCTCCTCGGTTACGTCGAGAAGGTCCCACTCCGAAATGACACATCTCGATGAATTGAGTGTTCTGTGTGGTGTCACTGTTATAGGGATTCCTCCGATTGATGTTGTTCGGAGTAGGTGTTCCGATTGCAGGTCAATCTTAGTTTCAATTAAAAGGTCTCCAGAACGAAGCCTCTTAACTGATTTGGGTGAACCTGCTAACCCGTCTAACCCTTTTTGTATAAAAAAGGGCGACATTTTACCAATTGGTGTCTCATTGGTTTGTTTTGTTTTGTTTTGGTTTTATTGGCGCATTAGCTACTAAGGCTATAATGCGCCAAGACCATGTCATTTATGAAAAATTTAAACTTTCAGTGACCTAATTATTAGGTCACTATGTCAACAGAACACGCGTGGAGAGGACTCAAGGAGAACCTCGCCCAGGAACCTGCTTACTACTAATCATCTAAAACCAGCAATCGCAAGATTAACCCCATGGAGCTGCGGATCTTCCCATGATGAAGAGAACCACAGCCATAGCTAACAGACCAACAATGGACCTGACCAGTGTTCATAGCTGAGGAAAAATATTGCTATCAATGACAGAGAAGACCAACGAAGATAGGGAAACTCCAAGTTGCTGCCTCAACGGAGCCATATTGGCTCTATGCTCTGCACTCTCTTGTGCAGTGCAATTCTTTTACTCCCACTTCCGGAAGGGGAGAGAAGTGACGGCTTGGTGTCGCCTCTCTTCCCTGCCACACCATTTCTTCCCTCTGGTGGGGCATGGGCATGCCTCACTGAAAAAGTTGGGGTCACCTACCCTATCGACCCTCTTCTTCCTTTTTCACGCCCCAGCCTTCACTCTCCCCTCTCAGCACTTATTCTTGCACAGCGTATAGGCCTACACTTCCAAATTTAAAATACACCAAAAAATTCCGCCCAACCTTTTAGGCACTTTAGAAACAGGCTTTCAGCTTCAACCCCATATTAGTGCTTTAATGTAAGTGATTTAAAATCAACCGCGGTCGTTCCAATTTTATTTTAGGTCCTAGCCACTAAAATCCCAGAAAAGTAAGTGGCAGGATCTGCCAGCGTACAACTGACTCAATGGTATTGGATTGGATTGGATTTTTTTTTTTTTTTTTTTTTTGGCGCATTAGCAGCTACGGCTATAATGCGCCATGACTAGGAAATATTAAAAAAAAATTTTTTTTTTTTTTTTTTTTTGAATTCTCGGTGACCTAATTACTAAGGCCACAATGTCCAGATATATAATAACAAAGATATAAAAAATAAATCAATAAAAACGTAACAATAGCATAAATTAAATACAATTAAAAACTTTTATTAATTTAAAATAGCTAAAAACAGCAGACACGTTGTCATTGTCAGAGAAAATCTGACTGAGTGTATACGGCTCAGTCAGATGATAAAAAGCGGTAAGACGGATATTGCTAAAAACTGGACAGTCAATTAAAAGGTGTCTAATCGTTAAAATTGTGCCACAGGACACACACATAGGAGGGTCATCAGCCCTCAGCAAAAACGAATGAGTTAAATGACTATGTCCTATGCGGGTCCGGGCAAGAACAACTTCCTCCTTACGACTCCTGCGCAGACCATACTGCCATGGTTCAATTACAGGCTTTATACAATATAGTTTATTCCCAGTCTGTCTATTCCACAAATCCTGCCATTGGGAATGTATCTTTTGCTGTATTATTTGCCTGTAGTCTGTATAGGGGACTAACAGGCAGCGGTTATTATTGGGAATTGCTGATTTGGCTGCGGAGTCAGCCAAATCATTTCCCCTAATCCCAATGTGGCTGGGAATCCAGCAGAAGCGGATGTCATATTCGCGTTCATGGAGAACGTGAATCTTCTGCTGAATGCTAGACAGAACTGGATGAGGATTATACCTCACAGATATTAAAGCCTGTAACATGCTAAGAGAGTCGGAATATAAAATGAACCGTTGGTATTGGCATTCACTAATATGATCCAAGGCTAACACTACAGCGTGCAGCTCTGCAGTAAATATGCTGCATTCAGAGGGAATCTGCTCTGATATAGTGCTGTCTGTAAAGACAGCAGCAGATCCCACATATGATTCTGACTTCGAACCGTCTGGGTAGACTGGCGCGAAATCGGAATATTCAGTTCGGTGTGCTGAATGAAGCTGCAGGTAGACACATGATGGAGTGTCCGACTTTCCCCAGTTTCTAAGCGACAAGTCGCATGCCGGGACACGAGCATGCCAGGGTGGAAAGGGTTGCTCTGATGTTTGGGCAACCTTGTCTACCTTGATATTAAGTTCTTTGAGTAGCTCTTGGAAACGAATACCAAAAGGACGATTGGCAGTCTTACGAGTATTGTATAAATTTTCCCATCGTGGCTCAAAAACGAATGGCCACGTAGAATGGTCCGGCAGGGATTTCAGTTTTAAGGCGTACTTTAGAGACAACTGCTTACGACGAAGTGATAACTGTGGTTCGTTTGCTTCGACGTATAAGCTCTGGACAGGAGATGTTCGAAATGCTCCAGTAGCAATGCGTATAGTCTGATGATAGTCGGGATCCAGCCACCGCAGGACACTGTCTCGGGCTGAGGAATATACCTGGGACCCATAATCTAGTTTGGATCGCACAAGTGCACGGTAAAGCCGAAGGATGGTACATCGGTCTGCTCCCCAAGATGTAGAGGAGAGCGAGCGGAGAATATTAAGCCCACGTGTGCACTTTGTGCGGAGTTGACGAATATGATCCAAAAAAGTTAGTTTTTTATCGAATATGAGTCCCAAGAATTTTGCGTTTTCTGCTACTGCAATAGCATTTTGTCCGAGCCTTAATCCGGGTTCAGGATGAAGATTACGCTTGCGGCAAAGGTGTACGCAAACGGTCTTCTCCGGCGAGAACCTGATGCCATTTGTAAGTGCCCAGGAATTCAGACTATCAATGGCTTTCTGCAGTTGTCTTTCAATAACCCTCATGTTGCAAGACTGGCAAAAAATGCTAAAGTCATCAACAAAGAGGGCACTGTTTACAGTTGGAGGAAGCTGTTCTGCGATGGAATTTATTTTTATGGCAAAAAGCGTGACACTTAATACTGATCCTTGTGGTACTCCCTCCTCTTGGCTAAAGGAGCGAGAGAGTGAGGATCCCACACGAACTTGGAACGATCGATTGGCTAAAAAGTTTTGAATAAAAAAGGGCAGATGCCCTCTCAGGCCTAGGCTATGTAAGTCTTTTAAAATGCCAAATCTCCAAGTTGTGTCATACGCTTTCGCCATGTCAAAGAACACCGACACCAAGTGTTCCCGTTTTAAGAAAGCATCCCGGATGGATGCTTCCATTCTAATAAGATGGTCCAAAGTGGACCGGTTTCTTCGGAAGCCGCACTGGATGCTGGAGAGAAGGTCATTTGATTCTAAATACCATATTAAACGAGAATTGACCATTCTCTCCAGGATTTTGCACAGACAGCTAGTCAGAGCAATAGGACGATAGTTGGCGGTGGCTTTTGGATCCTTTGCTGGCTTAGGGAAGGCAAGAACGATTGCCTCTCGCCAGGAGTCCGGAAACTGCCCTTCAGTAAAGATTCTGTTATACAGCAGGAGCAGACAATCCATAGATTTTGGTGAAAGATGTTTAATCATTTCATAATGGACGCCATCTGGTCCAACAGCACTGGCTTTGGAAAGAGTGAGGGCTCTTTTCAGTTCCTCTATAGTGAATGCCCCGTTGTAGGGATAGAGGACCTTGGTCTTAAAATTAAGTGCTTGTTTTTCTAGTTTATGTTTCAGGACCAGGAACTCTGGGGAATACGAAGATGTTGCAGAGATGTTAGAGAATGTTTCCCCAAGAGCATTGGCTATTGCAGTTGGATCTGCAATAGCGCATCCATTATAATCTAGGATTGAAGTAGGGTGGGATATATATTTCCCCTTCATTTTCCGGATTTTTTCCCAGACTACCTTAGAGTTGGTAGACTGGTTAATAGATGATGTAAAAACGGATCCACGATTCCTTTTGACTCTGACGACGGATGTAGCGTGCTTTGGCTCGTGCACGTTTAAAGGCTATAAGGTTGGTCGTGGTAGGATATCGGCGGAATATCCCCCACGCTTTGTTTTGAGCCTTTTTGGCTGCTGTGCATTGGGAATTCCACCAAGGTTTGGGATATGGTGGAAACCGGGCAGATGTTTTTGGAATAGCATTCGCAGCTGCTTGGACAATATTTTCTGTGATGTACTTAACTGCATCATTGATAGGCTCTTGACTGACTGTGCTAAGATCAAAATTTGCCTGATGTTGGAAGGCAGCCCAGTCCGCCTGATCAATCTTCCACCGTGGTAACCTGAAGGGAAGACATGGTCTCCCACTATGTAACAATGTTATCACAGGGAAGTTATCGCTTCCGTATGGATTCTCCTCCACTTCCCAGGTAAGTGAAGGGAGTAGAGAAGGGGAGCAGATAGAGAGATCAATGGCAGAAAAAGTACGGGTAGGCATGTGGAAGAAGGTGTTTGTTATAGTATTTAGAAGGGAAAGGTCATTGTCATTGAGCATACGCTCAATGACTCGTCCCCTTCCGTTGATGTTAGCACTACCCCACAGGGTGTTATGTCCATTCATATCCCCGAGAAGTAAGAAAGGGGTAAGCAGCTGCGTTAGAGATCATCAAGGTCTGCCTGGGAGATGTCAGTCCCAGGTGACAAATAGATAGAGCACACAGTTAATAAAAATCCCACCGTAAGTTTGTTTGTTTGTTTGTTTGTTTTGTTTTTATTGGCGCATTAGCTACGGAGGCTATAATGCGCCAAGACCAAGTCGTATATAAAAAATTTTTAAACTTTCAGTGACCTACATAGTTAGGTCACTATGTCAAGATGTATAAAAGAAACATGTAAATTTTATATAAGATCAAAAATGTTTATTGACTTTAAAAAGGTAAAAACAGCAGACACATGGTCATTGTCAGATAAAATCTGACTGAGTGTATACGGCTCAGTCAGATGATTAAAAGCGGTAAAACGGATATTACCAAAATCTGGACAATCAATTAAAATGTGTCTCACAGTTAAAATTGTGCCACAGGACACACACATAGGAGGGTCATCAGCCCTCAGCCGAAACGAATGAGTCAAATGACTGTGTCCTATGCGGGTCCGGGCAAGAACAACTTCCTCCTTACGATTCCCGCGCAGACTAGACTGCCACGGTTCAATTACAGGCTTTATACGATATAGTTTATTTCCAGTCTGTCTATTCCACGAGTCCTGCCATTGGGAGTGTATCTTCTGCTGTATTGTTTGCCTGTAGTCTGTATAGGGGACTGACAGGCAGCGATTTTTATTGGGGATTGCTGATTTGGCTGCGGCGTCAGCCAAATCATTTCCCCTAATCCCAACGTGGCTCGGAATCCAGCAGAAGCGGATATCATATTCACGTTCCCGGAGGAAGTGAATCTTCTGCTGAATGCAAGACAGAACCGGATGAGGATTATATATCACAGATGTTAAAGCCTGTAACACACTGAGAGAGTCAGAATATAAAATGAACCGTTGGTGTTGGCATTCACTAATGTGTTCCAAGGCTAACTCTATAGCGTGCAGCTCTGCAGTAAAGATACTGCATTCAGAGGGAATCTGCTCCGATGTAGTGGTGTCTGTAAAGACAGCAGCAGATCCCACATATAATTCCGACTTCGAACCGTCTGTGTAAACTGGCGCGAAGTCAGAATGTTCAGCTCGGTGTGCTGAATGAAGCTGCAGGTAGACAGACGATGGAGTGTCCGACTTTCCCCAATTTCTAAGGGACAAGTCACATGCCGGAACATGAGCATGCCACGGTGGAAGGGGTTGCTTCGGTGTTTGAGAAACTTTGTCTACCTTGATATTAAGTTCTTTGAGTAGCTCTTGGAGACGAATACCAAAAGGTCGTTGGGCAGTCTTACGGGTGTTGTACAAATTTTCCCATCGTGGCTCAAAAACGGATAGACACGTAGGATGGTCTGGCAGGGATTTCAGTTTTAAGGCGTAGTTTAGAGACAACTGCTTACGTCGAAGCGATAACGGCGGTTCGTTTGCTTCGACGTATAAGCTCTGGACTGGAGATGTTCGATATGCTCCAATAGCAGTACGGAGAGCCAGATGATGGACAGGATCCAGCCAACGAAGTACACTGTCTCTGGCCGAATTGTATACCAGGGAACCGTAATCTAGTCTGGATCGTACAAGTGCACGGTAGATGCGTAGTAGGGTGCATCGATCGGCACCCCAAGATGTAGAGGAAAGAGAGCGCAAAATATTCAGCCCTCTTGTGCACCTTGTTCGGAGTTGACGGATGTGATCCAGAAAGGTCAACTTTTTGTCAAATACGAGTCCCAAGAATTTTGTATCTGCTGCTATTGGAATAGAATTTTGTCCGGGCCTTAATTCAGGTTCAGGATGAAGATTACGCTTACGACAAAAATGTACGCAAACGGTCTTCTCCGGCGAGAACCTGAAGCCATTTGCAAGTGCCCAGGAGTTGAGACGATCAATGCCTTTCTGCAGTTGTCTTTCAATAACCCTCATGTTGCATGACTGACAAAATATGCTAAAGTCATCAACATAGAGGGCACTGTTTACGGTTGGAGGAAGTTGTTCTGTAATGGAATTTACTTTGATGGCAAAAAGCGTGACACTTAATACTGATCCTTGTGGTACTCCCTCCTCTTGGCTAAAGGAACGAGAGAGTGAGGATCCCATACGAACTTGGAAAGATCGATTGGCTAAAAAGTTTTTAATAAAAATGGGGAGTTGCCCCCTAAGACCCAGGCTATGCAGATCTTTTAAGATGCCAAATCTCCAAGTTGTGTCATACGCTTTCTCCATGTCAAAGAACACCGACACCAAGTGTTCGCGTTTTAGGAAAGCATCCCGGATGGATGTTTCCAGTCTAATAAGATGGTCCAAAGTGGACCGGTTCCTTCGGAAGCCGCACTGGATATTGGAGAGAAGGTCATTCGATTCTAAGTACCATATTAAACGAGAATTGACCATTCTCTCCAGGATTTTGCACAGACAGCTAGTCAGAGCAATAGGACGATAATTTCTAGTGACTTTTGGATCCTTTCCTGGCTTAGGAAAGGCAAGAACGATTGCCTTGCGACAGGAATCCGAAAACTGCCCTTCAATGAAGATTCTGTTATACAGAGAGAGCAGATAATCCATAGATTTTGGTGAAAGATGTTTAACCATTTCATAATGGATGCCATCTGGTCCAACAGCACTTGCTTTGGAAAGGGCGAGGGCTCTTTTCAGTTCCTGAATAGTAAACGACCCATTGTAGGGGTTGATGTTCTTAGACTGAAAATTAAGAGCCTGTTTTTCCAGTTTATGTTTCAGGACCAGGAACTCTGGGGAATACGAAGATGTTGCAGAGATGTTAGAGAATGTTTCCCCAAGTGCATTGGCTATTGCAGTTGGATCTGCAATAGCGCATCCATTATAATCTAGGATTGAAGAAGGGTGGGATGTATATTTTCCCTTCATTTTCCGGCTTTTATCCCAGACTACCTTAGAATTGGTAGTCTGGTTAATAGATGATGTGAAACGGATCCATGATTCCTTTTGACTTTGACGGCGAATGTAGCGTGCTTTGGCTCGTGCACGCTTGAAGGCTATTAGATTAACAGTGGTAGGATATCGACGGAATATCCCCCACGCTTTGTTTTGAGCCTTTTTTGCTGCTGTGCATTGGGAATTCCACCAAGGTTTGGGATATGGTGGAAACCGGGTAGATGTTTTTGGAACAGAATTTGCAGCTGCTTGGACAATGATTTCTGTGATGTACGTTACTGCGTCACTGATAGGCTCCTGACTGACTGTACTGAGGTCAAAATTTGCCTGATGTTCGAAGGCATTCCAATCAGCCTGATCAAACTTCCACCGTGGTAACCTAAAAGGAAGACATGGTCTCCCACTGTGTAACAAGGTTATCACAGGGAAGTGATCACTTCCGTATGGATTCTCCTCCACTTCCCAGGTGAGTGAAGGGAGTAGAGAAGGGGAGCAGATAGAGAGATCAATGGCAGAAAAGGTACGGGTAGGCATGTGGAAGAAGGTGTTTGTTCCAGTATTTAGAAGGGAAAGGGCATTGTCATTGAGCATACGCTCTATGACCCGTCCCCTTCCAGTGATGTTAGCACTACCCCACAGGGTGTTATGTCCATTAAAATCCCCAAGAAGTAAGAAAGGGGGAGGCAACTGCGTTACAAGATCATCAAGGTCTTCCTGGGAGATGTCAGTCCCAGGTGGCAAATAAATAGAGCAGACTGTTAATAAAAATCCCACTGTAAGGCGAATTGCAACAGCCTCTATGCTGGATGTAATTAGCAAGGGCTGAACTGGGGTCTGATTACTCACAAGGATAGCCACTCCTCCATGAGCAGGACTTGATTTTGATTTGATTTGATTTAGTTTTTTATTGGCGCATCAGCAGCTATGGCTATAATGCGCCAAACCCTAGTTATAAAAAGTAAATACTTTCAGTGACCTAGTGAATTAGGTCACTACGTCACATTATAAAAACAAGTATAAACTGTAACAGTAGTAAATCTTAAAAAAATAATAAGATTTTTTAAATATGAGTAAAAAGGTTAACTAATTTTAGAAAATTAAAAATAGCAGACACATGGTCATTGTCGGATAAAATCTGACTGAGTGTATATGGCTCAGTCAGATGGTTAAAAGCGGTGCAACGTATATTGCTAAAATCTCGACATTCAATTAAAATGTGATGAATAGATAAAATGGTGCCACAGTTCTCGCACATAGGACAGTCATCTGCCCTCAGCAGAAAAGAATGTGTAAGATGACTATGTCCTATTCGGAGGCGAGCTAGAACAACTTCCTCCTTACGATTCCTGCGCAGACTAGACTGCCACGGTTCAATTACAGGCTTTATACGATATAATTTATTCGCAGTCTGTTTATTCCACGAATCCTGCCATTGGGAATGTACCTTTTGATGTACTATTTGCCTGTAGTCTGTATAGGGGACTAACAGGCAGCGGTTATTATTGGGAATTGCTGATTTGGCTGCGGCGTCAGCCAAATCATTTCCCCTAATCCCAATGTGGCTGGGAATCCAGCAGAAGCGGATGTCATATTCACGTTCATGGAGAACGTGAATCTTCTGCTGAATGCTAGACAGAACTGGATGAGGATTATACCTGACAGATATTAAAGCCTGTAACATGCTAAGAGAGTCGGAGTATAAAATGAACCGTTGGTATTCGCATTTACTAATATGATCCAAGGCTAACTCTACAGCGTGCAGCTCTGCAGTAAATATGCTGCAATCAGATGGAATCTGCTCTGATATAGTGGTGTCTGTGAAGACAGCAGCAGATCCCACATATGATTCCGACTTCGAACCGTCTGTGTAGACTGGCGCGAATTCGGAATATTCAGTTCGGTGTGCTGAATGAAGCTGCAGGTAGACACATGATGGCGTGTCCAACTTTCCCCAGTTTCTAAGAGACAAGTCGCATGCCGGGACACGAGCATGCCAGGGTGGAAAGGGTTGCTTTGATGTTTGGGCAACCTTGTCTACCTTGATATTAAGTTCTTTGAGTAGCTCTTGGAAACGAATACCAAAAGGACGATTGGCAGTCTTACGAGTATTGTATAAATTTTCCCATCGTGGCTCAAAAACGAAGGGCCACGTAGGATGGTCTGGCAGGGATTTCAGTTTTAAGGCGTACTTTAGAGATAACTGCTTACGTCGAAGTGATAACGGTGGTTCGTTTGCTTCGACGTATAAGCTCTGGACAGGAGATGTTCGAAATGCTCCAGTAGCGATGCGTATAGCCTGATGATGGACGGGGTCCAGCCACCGCAGGACACTGTCTCGGGCTGAGGAATATACCTGGGACCCATAATCTAGTTTGGATCGCACTAGTGCACGGAAAAGCCGAAGAATGGTACATCGGTCTGCTCCCCAAGATGTAGAGGAGAGCGAGCGGAGAATATTTAGTCCACGTGTGCACTTGGTGCGGAGTTGACGAATGTGATCCAAAAAAGTTAGTTTTTTATCGAATATGAGTCCCAAGAATTTTGTGTTCGCTGCTACTGGAATAGCATTTTGTCCGAGCCTTAATTCGGGTTCAGGATGAAGATTACGCTTGCGACAAAAGTGTACGCAAACGGTCTTCTCCGGCGAGAACCTGAAGCCATTTGCAAGTGCCCAGGAATTCAGACTATCAATGGCTTTCTGCAGTTGTCTTTCAATAACCCTCATGTTGCACGACTGGCAAAAAATGCTAAAGTCATCAACATAGAGGGCACTGTTTACAGTTGGAGGAAGTTGTTCTGTGATGGAATTTATTTTGATGGCAAAAAGCGTGACACTTAATACTGATCCTTGTGGTACTCCCTCCTCTTGGCTAAAGGAACGAGAGAGTGAGGATCCCACACGAACCTGGAATGATCGTTTGGCGAGAAAGTTTTGAATAAAAAAGGGGAGATGCCCTCTAAGGCCTAGGTTATGTTGTTGTTGTTATTGGGTTTAAAGACACAAGGGCATCTGAGGCCAAATTGTGTCTATTCATCGTTTAATTGCATGACTCTATCTTTATAGTTGTTAAATTATATACTGTTGTATAGGCCAATACATTTTAAGTATATTAAAAGTTCTTCAATATTTGCATTGTTTCCTAGGATATGAGATAAATCAGGTGATACGTTAAGCCTGGAAATTGATTGAAAAGTGTTTGACCAGATGGTTGAATGCAAGGGACAATCAAGCAGAAAGTGGCGGACTGTGAGCCGACTGTTACAGGATGAACACTGAGGTGGGATTTCTCCCAATAGCAAGTGGAGATGGGTATGATGTGTATGTCCAATTCTTAGCCTTGCCAACACCACTTCCTCACGTCTGTTTGGTCTGAAACAAGAAAGCCACAGCTTTGGTTCTTGTTTTATTTGGTAAAGTTTGCTGTTAGTATTCCTTTTCCATATCTGTGACCAGTTGTGGTAACATGCTTTACGAATAACAGGTTTGTAATCAGTGTATGGAACCTGAGGATGTTGTGAGAGAGTGGGTTGAGGATGTTTAGCGGCATAGTCTGCACTTTCATTTCCCGGAATGCCAGAATGGCCAGGGATCCAGCAAAAGCAGATTGACAGATTGGACATACTACAGGAAAATAGTTGGGAATGAATTTCTTTCAATGTAGGATGAGAAGAGGAGAAATTCTTCCTTATGGCATTGATAGCACTGAGGGAATCCGTGTAAATTATTGCGGGTGAGATGTAAAGTTCAATAATCTTACTAAGTGCTAACTTGATGGCATAAAGTTCAGTAGTGAAGACACTGCATGATAAAGGTAGTGTGGCTGAAATTGTACATGTAGGAAAGACAGCTGCAGCACCTACCATACTATCAGTTTTGGATCCATCAGTATATATTTTACAAAAATTGGAGTTAAGATTAGCATGAGCTGAGTGCAACTGTCTCATGTTATTGGGAGATATGACATTCTTCCCCCACTGGAGAAAATGTGCTTCATGTGAGGCACAAACATACATCCAAGGTGGAATGGGTGCAGTTGTGTTCTGATAAATATCAGCTAAATCAATGTTCCAACTCAGAATAAGATCTTTGATCCTGAGAGAAGCAGGTCGATTTTCATGTGGCTTATTCTCATAAAAGGAATCCCACCGAGTGTGATAAAGATACTCCCAACTGGGGTGCGATGGAAGACTCTGGATCTTCGAAGCATAGAAAAGCAATAATGTTTTCCTACGGAGATGTAATGGAGGCTCGTGGGCTTCGATATAAAGACTTTGCATGGGAGAAGTCCTGAATGCGCCCAGAGCAGTCCTCAGGGCACTGTGCTGGATGACATTCAGCCGATCTAATGTGCTTTTCCTAGCTGAGTCATATACGGGAGAACCATAATCTAAGCGTGAACGGATCAGAGATTTGTAGAGGTGAAGTAAGGAGTACCGATCAGCTCCCCACGACATGGATGAGACTGATCGAAGCATGTTCAACTGTTTTAGACAAGTAGTTCGTAGATATGTGATATGTGCTTGGAAGTTAAGCTTACTATCTAAAATCAGACCGAGAAATCTGATGCTGTTTACTACAGGTATTGGAGAATTGTTTAGCCGTAATTCAGGATGGTGGTGGACAGCACGTTTCTTACAAAAGTGAGTGGTGGTAGACTTTTGTACAGCTAGACGATATCCGTTGCGTGACATCCAGGATTCAATTCTGTTAATGGCAAGTTGGAGTTGACGCTCAATGGTGTTCATGCTTTGCAATTGGCAAGAGATGGCGAGGTCATCCGCGTACATATATGCCTCCACAGTTTTGGGGATGTCTCTAGTTATGCTGTTGACTCGAATTGCAAATAACGTTGCGCTGAGTATAGATCCCTGCGGTACTCCTTCTTCCTGAATATGGGGTGTAGACAGTACGTTCTGATAACGGACCTGAAAAGAACGGTGGCGCAAGAAATTCTGAATTATCTGAGGGAGATGACCCCTTAGTCCTAGATGATAAAGGTCCATAATAATACCATGTCGCCAGGTAGTATCAAATGCCTTTTCAATATCTAAATTGACCATGACTAGATGTTGCTTCATGACAAAGGCGTTGCGAATATTCGATTCAGCTTTGATAAGTACATCAAGAGTGGATCTGTTCTTACGAAAGCCGCTCTGATGATCTGTTAAAAGGTTCTCTGCTTCTAAGATCCAGGTAAGCCTCGTATGTATCATTCTTTCAAAAATTTTCCCCATGCAGCTTGTGAGAGATATTGGCCTATAATTGTTAACCAAAGAAGGGTCTTTGCCTGGTTTTGGTATTGCAAGTATATGAGAATGACGCCACGAAAGTGGATAATCATTTTCTGAGAAGATTCGATTATAGAAGATCAATAGGGTACGTAAGTCCTCTTCAAGTAATTGTTTTAGCATGATGTAATGTACGTCGTCTGGGCCGGCAGCACTATTTGAAGATTTATTTAAGGATTCTTTGAGTTCTGTTATATTAAATGGTTGATTGTATGGAAGTGAGAGCCGTGTGGAAAAGTTAATTTTGCGGCGTTCTGCATCTGCCTTGATGCACTGAAAGGAGATGGAGTAGGAAGCAGAAGCAGATATTGAAGAAAATGATTCTGCTAGCGCATTCGCGATTTCTTTAGGTGCCGAGAGATCTTTTCCATTCCAACAGAGTATTGGAGAGGGTGGTCGAATGAATTTTCCATTTAGCGCTTTAATTCTTCTCCAAATGAATCGTGGGTCAGTGTCTTTGGTGATAGTTGAGGCAAATGAGATCCAGGAGTCACGTTTGGCTTTTCTCCTAATCTGCCTTGCTTTGGCTTTAAGTCTTTTGTATTCTATTAGATTACTGGTTGTAGGAAACTTACGGAATTTGTTCCAAGCACGGTTTTTCTCACGCTTGGCATTAGAACAATCTGTGTTCCACCAGTTGTTATGGTGGGAGCACTTGTGAGGTCGTGACTTCGGAATTGAATTTTTTGCTGCATTTAGTATCTGATTGGTAATGTAGTTAGTTACGTCTTCAATTGGATGTTGCTGAACATAACTCCTGTCTAACTGGACCTGGGTACAGTAGCTCTCCCAGTTTGCCTTCTTGAACTTCCAGGTGGATCGGTGCTCGAGATTTGCAGTTACCCTTGTTTGTAATGAGCAAAGGATTGGGAAGTGATCACTGTTTAAAGGATAGTTTAGCACGGACCATGTCATACTTGGGAGAATTGCTGGTGAGCAGATTGACAAGTCTATTGCAGAAGTAATCCTGTAGATAGGTGAATATAAGTGGGAGATCCAGAATTTAGTATAGTTAGGTTGTTATTATTCATGAATGATTCTATTAATTTGCCTCTTGTGTCAATCGCAGGCGACCCCCATAATGGATGGTGGCCATTGAAGTCACCAAAAAGGCAGATTGGAGATGGTAGTTGCATAACCAAATTATCAAGTTCTGTATTTGATAATGGTTGAGAAGGGGATATATATATAGAAGTTAGGGTGATTGATATACCGATTGAAATACGTGCTGCCACAGCTTCTAGACTAGTTTGTAATTGAATTTGCCTGGACGGTATGTTTGATTTTATAAGCACAGCTACTCCTCCGCGAGCAGGAGACTCCGAAATCCTGTCTTTTCTATATATTGTATAGTTTGTAAATTTTGGTGAAGCTTGAGATGATAAGAAAGTTTCTTGTAGACATACTCCTATCGGATTATATTTAATCAGTAAATCTTTTATGTCATCAGAATTGCTTCTTAGTCCTCTACAATTCCACTGTATGATATTAGACATTATTTGAGTTTAGTTGTGGTTGATTGGTCTGACTGTTTTTTAGAAGTGGAGCATTTCGGTCTGTCTTGTTTTATTTTATCTTTTTTTGGAAAATAGGGGCGTACGGAATCCATGGTGTCATTTGCATGGAGTTCCAAAATGGGTTCCCCATTATCTAAACGCTCATCTACTTCCATACTGTTGGTAGGAGTTTCCATTTGTTTTGAACCTGTGTCAGATTTCGTTTGCTCTGTGTCATATGGGACCGATGGAGTATCACTAGGGATACTGACTGGGGTATTTGTAGCTTCGCTAGTTTTATTTTGAGGATTTTCTTTTTTTGAATTTGAAAGAGTAGATTTAAGCCAGTTAGCCATTGACGTATTAGGCGGAATTGATACATCTGTTTGTGCTCCAGTAGATACATAGTTTCTAGTGCGAACAGCGTAGGATCGACTGCTAGGCATGCTCAACATAACTTGCCTACGTGCCTCAGGAAACGTAACTTTATTTTCTACTTTATATTTTTGAATTTTTTTCCCTGTAATCCATAACTCGCAAGATTTGGAAAAGGCAGGGTGATTTCCCTTGCAGTTTGAACACGCAGGGGTTGCCGCTGAGCAATCAGCTTGAGTATGGTCTTTAGATCCACATATGGGACAGATGGAGTCACCTCTACATGCCTGCTGTGAATGACCATATTTCTGGCATTTGAAGCAACGAACGGGATTCGGAATATATGGTCTAATACGGCAATTCAAATAGCCAGCTTTGATTGAGGATGGTAAGTCTGGAGTATTGAATGTTAATATGATGGTTCTAGTTGGAGTTAGATTCCCATCTTTTTTACTCATAATTCTTTTTACATTTGTTACTTTTTGACTACTAAGTTCTTGGAGTAGTTCTTCTTCGGAGACTGAAATTAGGTCCCACTCACTGATCACACCTCTTGATGAATTTAAGGTTCTGTGGGGAGTAACTGATACTGTTAGCCCCCCAAAAGATGTTGTATTTAACAGCCGCTCAGAATGTTTTGAGGTGGCTGTTTCGATCAGGAGGTCTCCGGATTGGAGTCGCTTCACCATTTTTGGTGACCCTGCAATAGACTCTAGACACTTTTGTATCAAGAATGGTGATAACTTGCCTACAGGTTGGGCAGATAACGAATGTACCACCAAGAAGTTCGGGATATCATTTTGACATTTTGCTTCCCTTCGAAGCCTTTTTGGGTGAACACAGTCACGGTCAATTTCAGAAGTTTCTTGTCTTGAGCTCAATGGCTCTAAAGGTGGATAACTATTTGTATCCATATTAGCTCCTTTTGGCCCTGGGGGTTTATCTTTACCACCCAGGTTACCGGCCCCGCCACGGGGAGGCAGGAGCAGTACCGCTTGTGGCCAAGCGTAGAGGTTAGTTTAGTTAGTATAAGTACTAAATTAAAGAAAAAGGTACTTTCCTTCTTCTGGGCTCACTTCTTAAGTGTTTTTAAGAAAATGAAGCTACTTAACAAAAAGGTTTAATAAGTAAGGGAGAAAACAAAAGAGAACCTAGTCGCTTACCAAAAAACGCTCTTTAATCGCACAAGAATCGCTTGGCCACGGAAACGCTTGGCACCCGGGGCCTCTAGGTTATGTAAATCTTTTAAAATGCCAAATCTCCAAGTTGTGTCATACGCTTTTTCCAAGTCAAAGAACACCGACACCAAGTGTTCGCGTTTTAGGAAAGCATCCCGGATGGATGCTTCCATTCTAATAAGATGGTCCAAAGTGGACCGGTTTCTTCGGAAGCCGCACTGGATGTTGGAGAGAAGGTCATTTGTTTCTAGATACCAAATTAAACGAGAATTAACCATTCTCTCCAGGATTTTGCACAGACAGCTAGTCAGAGCAATAGGACGATAATTGGTGGTGACTTTTGGATCCTTTCCTGGCTTGGGAAAAGCAAGAACGATAGCCTTTCGCCAGGAGTCCGGAAACTGCCCTTCAGTAAAGATTCTGTTATACAGAAGGAGCAGACGATCCATAGATTTTGATGAAAGATGTTTAATCATTTCATAATGGATGCCATCTGGTCCAACAGCACTTGCTTTGGAAAGAGTGAGGGCTCTTCTCAGTTCCTCTATAGTGAACGCCCCATTGTAGGGATAGAGGCCCTTGGTCTTAAAATTAAGTGCTTGTTTTTCCAATTTATGTTTCAGGACCAGGAACTCTGGGGAGTACGAGGATGTTGCGGAGATGTTAGAGAACGTTTCCCCAAGAGCATTGGCTATTGCAGTTGGATCTGCAATAGCGCATCCATTATAATCTAGGATTGAAGAAGGGTGGGATGTATATTTCCCCTTCATTTTCCGGATTTTATCCCAGACTACCTTAGAGTTGGTAGACTGGTTAATACATGATGTAAAACGGATCCACGATTCCTTTTGACTCTGACGGCGGATATATCGTGCTTTGGCTCGTGCACGTTTAAAGGTTATAAGGTTGGTCGTGGTGGGATATCGGCGAAATATCCCCCACGCTTTGTTTTGAGCCTTTTTTGCTGCTGTGCATTGTGAATTCCACCAAGGTTTAGGAAATGGTGGAAACCGGGCTGATGTTTTTGGGACAGCATTAGCAGCTGCTTGGACAATATTTTCTGTGATGTACTTAACTGCATCATTGATAGGCTCTTGACTGACTGTACTAAGATCAAAATTTGCCTGGCGTTGGAAGGCAGTCCAGTCAGCCTGATCAACCTTCCACCGTGGTAGCCTGAAGGGAAGACATGGTCTCCCACTGTGTAGCAAGGTTATCACGGGGAAGTGATCACTACCGTATGGATTCTCCTCCACTTCCCAGGTGAGTGAAGGGAGTAGAGAAGGGGAGCAGATTGAGAGATCAATGGCAGAAAAAGTACGGGTAGGCATGTGGAAAAAGGTGTTTGCTCCAGTATTTAGAAGGGAAAGGTCATTGTCATTGAGCATGTGCTCTATGACTCGTCCCCTTCGATTGATGTTAGCACTACCCCACAGGGTGTTATGTCCATTAAAATCCCCAAGAAGTAAGAAAGGGGGAGGCAGCTGCGTTAGAAGATCATCAAGGTCTGCCTGGGAGATGTCAGTCCCAGGTGGCAAATATATAGAGCATACAGTTAATAAGAATCCCACTGAAAGGCGAATTGCAACAGCCTCTATGCTGGTTGTAATTAGCAAGGGCTGCACTGGGGTATGGTTACCCACAAGGATAGCCCCTCCCCCATGTACAGAGCCATCCGCAATTCTATCCTTTCGGAAAACTGTGATGTTGTGCATGGTGGGATCATCATTTGCCTTTAGATATGTCTCCGGCAAGCAAAAGCAAACTGGCTCGTGCTTTTGCAGGAGGGCCTTGATGTCATCTATATTTCGCCGGAATCCACGACAATTCCATTGTAGGAATTTAGCCATTATTTCGGCTTGGTGGGTCCATCAGGCGGCTTCCGAGGTGCTGAGGGCTTACTTTTATCTGTCTTGGATTTGTCTTTTTTGGGGAAGAATGGACGCTGTCCCGTGTCCATTTCCTCCTCCGCAAAGAGTTCCAAGACTGACTCTTCGGGTACCTCCTTCTGCTCAACATCCATCCTTTCTTGGGTACTAGGTGGTACTTCCCCTTTTTTGTTCTTTTCTTTAATAGTTACCTTTGGAACTTGTGGAGCGTTAGGAGGTACCGATATAGGAGTGGCAGCTGATTGGTCCTTCTGCGCAGGTTTTTGATAACTTAAAAGGTAACGCGCGATGGGAGTGAAAGACTCCTTTGGAGGAATGGTCATGTCCGTCTGAGTTCCGATGGAACATCTCCCTGCTACCTTCTGGGAGTAGGTAGGTCTGTTGATATTCAGGGGTTTGACCGATTTCCTTGCCTCCTGGTATGATATATTTAGCTCTGCCTTCAGCCGTTGAATTTCTTTCTCTTCTTTCCACCTCTGGCATGCTCGTGAATAGGCCGGGTGTTCGCCTTCACAGTTAATACAGGTGGGTTTTGCGGCTGAACATGCTGTTGTTTCGTGGTCCTTTGCACCGCATCGAGCGCATGCAAGGACTCCACGGCAGGCCATTTGAGAATGTCCATACTTCTGGCACTTAAAGCACCGTAAAGGGTTCGGAATGTATGGACGCACTGAACAGTTGATATATCCAGCTTTAATCTCATCAGGAGGTTTAGGAGTGTTAAAAGTCAGGATAACGCTCCTGGTTTTAACAATTTTTCCATCCCTTCGCGCAGTGATTCTCTTGACGGCAATGACTCCCTGTGGTTTTAATTCGGAGCAGATTTCCTCCTCGTATACGTCGAGAAGGTCCCACTCCGAAATGACACCTCTAGATGAATTGAGTGTTCTGTGTGGTGTCACTGTTATAGGGATACCTCCGATTGATGTTACTCGGAGTAGATGTTCCGATTGCCTGTCATTTTTAGTTTCAATTAAGAGGTCTCCAGAACGGAGCCTCTTAACTGATTTGGGAGAACCTGCTAACCCGTCTAACCCTTTTTGAATAAAAAAGGGCGACATTTTGCCAATCGGTTTTTCATTGGTGGAATGCATAATGAGAAATCTTGGGACAGGCCCTGATGGTGATGTTTCGGTTCGCTGCCTCTTTGTTGCAATAATATCTGCCTCTCCGTCTATGTTTTCAGATAGGGACCGGGTTGGGGCCCCTGAAGAAGTAAGTTTATCAGGATTCATGGAAATTTTTAAGTTGTTCAGTGCCCGGGCTCCCCACCCACCACGGAGCCCAAAGGGACGCCCACTACCCGGCATGCAATAAATGCGCTCGGGAGTGGGACGCCAGGGCTACCCAGACACTATATCCGCACCGCCGCCAGCCTGAATCCTGTCCCTCGGACCATGAGGGTAGGGGCGTGGCTTTGACACGGTTGACCCTCGCAGGCGAACCTACTAGCCGATTGATCCTAGCCGGGCCTTCCAGGACCACCCGTCTTGTCGAAGCAGGGGCCAAAGTGGTGTATTGAAGCTGGGCCCCTCAACCACCAGGATCCCCCTTTCCGAATTTCCACGGGTCGCAGCGCACGGCAAACACGCCGGATTCCATTGATGTAAGCCCGGAACCTAGGCTGTGGGCGTTGGATCCCAGTGATGCTAGTCTGGAAGTCCAGCAGCGTCACTGGGAGGTCCCCTCACCACGTACAGGTGCCCACGTCGAGGGGATGAGCAGGACCATCCGCAATTCTATCCTTACGAAAGATTGTGATGTTATACATGGTGGGATCATCATTTGCTTTTAGATACGTCTCCTGCAAGCAAAAGCAAACTGGCTCGTGCTTTTGCAGGAGGGCCTTGATGTCATCAGTATTTCGCCGGAATCCACGACAATTCCATTGAAGGAATTTAGCCATTATTTTGGCTGATTGGGTCCATCAGGCGGCTTCCGAAGTGCTGAGGGCTTGATTTTATCAGTCTTGGCTTTATCTTTTTTGGGGAAGAATGGACGCTGTCCCGTGTCCATTTCTTCCTCCGCAAAGAGTTCCAAGACTGATTCATCCGGTACCTCCTTGTGCTCGACATCCATTGTTTCTGTTATTACTGTTGGCTCTTTACCACTTGGTTTTGGTAGTGGTGGAGCATTGGGAGGTACGGATATAGGAGTGGCAGCTGACTGCGTTTTTTTTGGTGGGCTTTTGTGAGCTCAATAAATAGCGGGCAATCGGTGTGAATGACTCTCTTGGTGGTAAAGTCATCTCAGTCTGCGTACCGATAGTGCACTTTGCAGAAACCTTCTGGGCATATGAAGGTTTCCCGCTATTTATTGGTTGAATGCGTTTTCGTGCCTCTGGATAGGAGATATTCAGCTCCGTTTTCAATTTCTGGATCTCTTTTTCATCCTTCCACCGCTGGCATGCTCTGGAGTATGCAGGGTGCTCTCCTTGGCAATTTACACAGATCGGTTTAGAAGCTGAACATTCCTTGCTCTCGTGGTCTTTTGCACCACATCGAGCACAGGCAGGGTTACCACGACAAGCCGTTTGTGAGTGTCCGTATTTTTGGCATTTAAAACACCTCAGTGGGTTTGGAATATAGATCCTCACTGGGCAGTTTAAATACCCTGCCTTGATGGAACTTGGAGGCCGTGGGGTGTTAAATGTTAGGATGAGAACTCGGGTAGGGACGAGATTCCCTTCCTTCCGCATTGATATTCTCTTTACAGCTGTCACTCCTTGATCTTTTAGTTCAGAGCAGATCTCCTCTTCAGAGACATGAAGAAGATCCCACTCTGAAATGACACCGCGTGAAGAGTTCAAAGTTTTATGGGGTGTTACATTGATCGGTATTCCCCCTATGGATGTCGCGTTTAACATTCTTTCTGCCTGCTTTGTGTTTGAAGCTTCGATTAAAACATCACCAGAACGCAGCCGTTTAACGGATTTTGGTGATCCTGCCAACCCTTCTAATCCTTTCTGGATGAAGAAGGGTGACATCTTCCCAATTGACTGCTCTCCGGTGGAATGGAGAATGAGGAAAAGCGGAGTTATAGATGGTGGTTTATCCTCAGTTCTGGCTCTTTTGGCAGAATTGGTGTCATTCTCATCTGATCGGTTAGGTAGGGGCCTTGTTGGGGCCCCAGAAGAAATTGGATTTAAATTACTCATGAGAGTAAAGAAAAAATGTCTGATGCCTAAGTACCTCACCCACCACGGAGCCCTACGAGGGGACGCCCACTCGTGAACTAGCAGGTACTGCGTACACGAATGGGACGCCGAGTTCGCTTAGAACACCATACCCACGTTACCAATAAGTCTTTATCCCGTCCCAGGACCATAGGGAGGGAGACTTATTGGAACGCAGTTGACCCTAGCAGTATAATACCACCCGCCGATTGATCCCAGTCGAGCCGGTCCGGGACCACCCGTCTCGTCGAAGCAGGGGCCAAAGTGGTGTATTAAGGCTGGGCCCCTCAACCACCAGGATCCCCCTTTCCGCTTCCACGGGTCGCGGCGCACGGCTGCACACGGCGGATTCCAATGTTGTAACCCTGGAACCAAGGTATGGGTGTTGGATCCCAGTGATGCTAATCTGGAAAACCAGCAGCATCACTGGGAGGTCCCCTCACCACGTACAGGTGCCCACGTTGAGGGGCCCACCGTAAGGCGAATTGCAACAGCCTCTATGTTAGTTGTAATTAGTAAGGGCTGCACTGGGGTCTGGTTACCCACAAAGATAGCCACTCCCCCATGTACAGAGCCATCCGCAATTCTGTGCTTACGAAAAATTGTGGTGTTATGCATCGTGGGATCGTCATTTACCTTTAGGTATGTCTCCTGCAAGCAAAATCAAAATAGCTCGTGCTTTTGCAGGAGGGCCTTGATGTCATCTATATTTCGCCGGAATCCACGACAATTCCATTGTAGGAATTTAGCCATTATTTTGGCTTGGTGGGTCCATCAGGCGGCTTCCGAGGTGCTGAGGGCTTACTTTTATCAGTCTTGGATTTATCTTTTTTGGGGAAGAACGGACGCTGTCCCGTGTCCATTTCCTCCTCCGTAAAGAGTTCCAAGACTGAATCATCAGGTACCTCCTTCTGCTCTACATCCATCTTTTCTTGGGAACTAGGGGGGACTTCCCCTTTCTTATTCTTTTCTTTCGTAATTACCTTTGTTACTTGTGGAGCGTTAGGAGGTACCGATATAGGAGTGGCAGCTGATTGGTCCTTCTGTGCAGGTTTTTGGGAACTTAATAGATACCGTGCGATGGGAGTGAACGACTCCTATGGAGGAATGGTCATGTCCGTCTAAGTTCCGACGGAACATCTCCCTGCTACCTTCTGGGCGTAGGTAGGTCTGTTGATATTCAGGGGTTTGACCGATTTCATCGCCTCCTGGTATGATATATTTAGCTCTGCCTTCAGCCGTTGAATTTCTTTTTCTTCTTTCCACCTCTGGCATGCTCGTGAATAGGCCGGGTGTTCGCCTTCACAGTTAATACAGGTGGGTTTTGCTGCTGAACATGCTGTTGTTTCGTGGTCCTTTGCACCGCATCGAGCGCATGCAAGGACTCCACGGCAGGCCATTTGAGAATGTCCATACTTCTGGCATTTGAAACACCGTAAAGGGTTCGGAATGTATGGACGCACTGAACAGTTGATGTATCCAGCTTTAATCTCATCAGGAGGTTTATGAGTGTTAAAAGTCAAGATAACGCTCCTGGTTTTAACAATTTTTCCATCCCTTCGCACAGTGAGTCTCTTGACGGCAATGACTCCCTGTGGTTTTAATTCGGAGCAGATTTCCTCCTCGTATACGTCTAGAAGGTCCCATTCCGAAATGACAGCTCTAGATGAATTGGGTGTTCTGTGTGGTGTCACTGTTATAGGGATACCTCCGATTGATGTTACTCGGAGTAGATGTTCCGATTACCTGTCATTTTTAGTTTCAATTAAGAGGTCTCTAGAACGGAGCCTCTTAACTGATTTGGGAGAACCTGGTAACCCGTCTAGCCCTTTTTGAATAAAAAAGGGCGACATTTTACCAATCGGTTTTTCACTGGTTGAGTGCATAATTAGGAACCTTGGAACAGGCCCTGATGATATTTCTGTACGCTGCCTCTTTGTAGCAATAATGCTATCTGAATCTGTATCAATGTTTTCAGATAGGGACCGGGTTGGGGCCCCTGAAGAAGTAAGTTTATCCGGATTCATGTAAATTTTAAGTGGTTCAGTGCCCGGGCTCCCCACCCACCACGGAGCCCAAAGGGACGGCCACTACCCGGCATGCAATAAATGCGCTCGGGAGTGGGACGCCAGGGCTACCAAGACACCATACCCGCACCGCCGCCAGCCTGAATCGTGTCCCTCGGACCATGAGGGTAGGGGCGTGGCATTGACACGGTTGACCCTCGCAGGCGAGCCTACTAGCCGATTGATCCTAGCCGGGCCTTCCAGGACCACCCGTCTTGTCGAAGCAGGGGCCAAAGTGGTGTATTGAAGCTGGGCCCCTCAACCACCAGGATCCCCCTTTCCGAATTTCCACGGGTCGCAGCGCACGGCAAACACGCCGGATTCCATTGATGTAAGCCCGGAACCTAGGCTGTGGGCGTTGGATCCCAGTGATGCTAGTCTGGAAGTCCAGCAGCGTCACTGGGAGGTCCCCTCACCACGTACAGGTGCCCACGTCGAGGGGAGATTGAGAGGTCTATTGCTGTCATGGATCCTGTAGAAAAATGGACATAGGTGGGTGCACCAGTGTTTAACAGAGTAAGGCTATGAGCATCAAGCAGCGATTCTATTAGTTTACCCCTTTTGTCAATTTTTGGAGATCCCCATAGAGGATGATGAGCATTAAAGTCTCCCAGTAAGCAGAAGGGAGATGGTAGCTGATCTAGTAGCTTTTCTAGATCATCTGAGGAGAAAGCGAAATTAGGAGGGAGATATATAAAAGCTATTGTAATGGTGATACCAATTTCAAATCGCTCTGCCACTACTTCAAAAGGAGTCCGAAGGGAAACATGTTTGGATATAATGTTATTTCTGACAAGAATAGCCACCCCTCCATGAGCTGGCGTATCAATACTCCTATCTCGTCTAAAGATGTTATAATTTTTTATGGAAGGACACACTCGTGAATTTAGAAGGGTTTCCTGTAAGGCTATGGTAGCTGGTTCATACAGATCGATAAGATCCTGCAAATCATCTTTTGCATTTCGAAATCCTCTGCAATTCCACTGAAGTATTTTTTCCATTATGCGATTTTTTGTGTTGTTCTCAGCTCTGACTGTTTTTTAGTCGCAGCTTGTTTGTATCGATCAATTTTTGCTTTGTCTTTCCTAGGAAAGACGGGTCGGGTCACATCTATCTCATCAGTTGCATGTAATTCTAAAAAGGTATCTTCTGAATCATGATGTTTGTCGATGTCCATTCCGGTGGTGGATGTTTGCGGTTTCGTGGTTTCTGTTTCTTTTGGTTTTATTGCTGAGGAAACATCCGTTGGTATGGTGATTGGGGTATTACTTGACTGCTCACTTGTTTTTTGTGTAGGACACTGTTTTGCACTAGAAAGCAACGAACGTGCCCAGTTCGAAATTGATACATTCGGAGGAATTGTTACTTCAGTTTGGATCCCTACAGACTGCGAGGGTTGAGCTGCTGTGGCATATGTTCGCTTTGTCTCTGTTTTGATTATCTGTCTTCTTGCCTCTGAGTATGTCACTTTGTTCTCTACTTTGTATTTTTGAATTTGTTTTCCTTGCTTCCATAATTCACATGTCTTTGAGAAAGCTGGGTGGTTACCCTTACAATTTGGGCAGTGCGGAATGGTAATGGCACAATCAGATTGGTTATGATCTTTTGATCCGCAGATCGGACATACTGCCTCACCTCGACATGTAGTCTGGGAGTGTCCATATTTTTGGCATTTGTAGCACCTGATGGGATTCGGAATGTATGGACGGACACGGCAATGCAGGTAGCCGGCTTTCATTGATGTTGGTAAGTTAAGAGTGCTAAAGGTCAGAATTATGCTTCTTGTTGGAACGAGTGTACCGTCTTTTCGGGTCATGATTCTCCTTGCTTGGATGACTTTTTGATCGTGTAATTCTTGGATAATTTCCTCTTCTGATACAAGTAGTAAGTCCCATTCTGTTATTACTCCCTTAGAAGAGTTTAAAGTGGCATGGGGAGTAGCTTTTATTTGGTGGCCTCCAAATGTTGTGAGCTTTAACAGTTTCACAGAATGTTGAGGTTGAGTAGTTTCTATTAGAAGATCACCTGATTGAAGTCGCTTTACTGATTTAGGTGAACCAGCAGCAGACTCGATGCATTTCTGCACTAGAAAAGGTGATAATTTGCTCAGAGGCTGATCTGATAGAGAGTGCAAGATGAGGAAGGCTGGTATCTCCTCTTTAGGTGTTGTTTTCAATCTCTTTGGTTGGGAATAGTCATTTTCATTGTCATTTGCTTGTCTTGATCTCGATGGCTCTAAAGGTGGAAATGAATTGTTTTCCATCTTTGCTCCTTTCAGCCCTGGGAGAGTGGATTTCTTCTCCCAGGTTACCGGCCCCGCCACGGGGAGGCAGAAGCAGTGCCGCTTGAGTGACCAAGCGGTATAAGGGTTAACACGTTAGTTTAAAGAGAAAAAAAAGAAAGGTGGATTTCCTTTCTTAAAACTTGCTTACAATTCGTAAGACTAAGTTATTAATTGAAGAGAATGTAAAAAACCTTTTAAACTAAAGAAGAACTGTGGCTCTGAGTAAACGCTCTATGAATCACTCTGAAAATCGCTTGATCACTATAACGCTTGGCACCCGGAGCCGGGTGTACCGGTCTGCACCCCAAGATGTACTAGAGACGACCCGAAGTATGTTAATTTTCTTAAGGCAGGTGGTTCGTAGGTGTTTAACATGCTCCTGAAAATTTAGATTCTTATCAAAAATTAGCCCTAGGAGACGAATACTGTTAACGATTGGAAGAGATTGATTGGTCAAGTGTAACTCGGGTTCTGGATGCATTTTCCGCTTGTTGCAGAAGTGCGTGGCCGTAGATTTGTGTTTTGATAGTCGATATCCATTTTGTGTCATCCATAGTTCAATATTATTTATTGATATTTGTAATTGCCTCTCGATATAATTTATAGTCTGAGAATGGCAGGACAAGGTAAGATCATCAGCATAAATATATGAGTCTACAGTGTTTGGAATGCTCTTTGTGATATTGTTAATTCGTATAGCAAATAGAGTGGCACTGAGGACAGAGCCTTGAGGGACACCTTCTTCTTGTCTGTACGTGTGAGACAGAGCCTGCCGATATCGAACTTGGAATGTCCTGTGACAAAGGAAGTTTTGGATAAAATATAGTAAATGCCCTTTCATATCTATAGAACGGAGATCCTTTAGGATTCCATAACGCCATGTAGTATCGAAAGCTTTTTCTATATCGAGACATACCATGACGAGATGTTGATTCCTGATAAAAGCGTTTCTTATATTTGATTCAGCCTTTATCATGAGATCTAAGGATGATCTCTTCTTCCGAAAGCCTAACTGATTGTCGCTGATTATATTTCTAGACTCATGGTACCACGTCAATCGACGGTGCACCATTTTTTCTAAAGTTTTACTTAAGCAGCTGGTTAGAGAGATCGGTCTGTAGTTGTTAGGGATCGAATGATCTTTTCCTGGTTTAGGGATAGCAATTACATATGAATGTTGCCAGGAGATAGGAAATGTGTGTTCATAAAATATCCGATTGTAAAATTTCAGTAGAGAGGATAACGATTGCTGATCTAGGTTTTTAAGCATTACATAGTAAATTCCATCAGGGCCAGGGGCACTGTTGTGGGAAATATTTATAGATTCTTTCAATTCTGATAGTGTGAGCGGTTGATTATAGGGTAAACTGCGGGTAGTTTTGAAATTTAGTTTGAATTTCTCAGCATCGGCTTTAATTTTTTGGAATGATGGATGATACGCGATGGAGGCGGACAATTCAGAGAACACTGTTCCTAAGGCATTTGCAATATCTTCGGGATTAGAGATCTCCTTCCCATTCCAATTAAAAATAGGTGCAGGTAATGTAGGGTATTTACCATTTAGCTGCCTTATTTTTTTCCATATTATTCTGGCTTCAGTGTCTTTATTGATTGATGAAGCAAATTTTATCCAAGAGTCCTTTTTTAGCCTTTCGCCTGATGTACCGTGCTTTGGCTTTAAGTTTCTTATAATTGATAAGGTTGGCAGTGGTAGGGCATTTTCGGAATAAGTTCCATGCTGCATTCTTTTCTCTTTTCACCTTATTACAATCATCGTTCCACCACTGATTGGTATGTCTACGATTTCTTAATTTAGACTGTGGGATGGCAACCTTTGAAGCTGATAGTATCTGCATTGTGATATGTTTTGTGACAGTATTGATAGAGGCAGACTCAATGATGTGATCATGAAAAGAGATATGACTTTTATATTTTGTCCAGTCTGCTTTAGAAAATTTCCATTTCATTTGTGGATCAGTTGTTTTGGAATTCGTGGTTTGAATTCTGCATATTACTGGATAGTGATCACTGTTGAGAGGATTGTCAAGTGTTGTCCATTCGACACTTGGGAAGAGGATCGGAGAGCAGATTGAGAGGACAACTGCAGCGTGTATCACAAGAAAATTGGGTATGTCTGGACGCTGTGCTTTAGTTCGAAGCCTTTTTCGGTTGATTTGTATTATCATGACAGGATTCCTGTCTTGAGCTTGAAGGCTCTAAGGGTGGAAAATTGTTTGAATCCATGATAGCTCCTTTGGCCCTGGGGGGGTTTATCTTTACAGTCCCGGTTACCGGCCCCGCCACGGGGAGGCAGGAGTAGTGCCACGAGGTGACCAAGCGGCTGAGTTAGTAAGTTAGTACTAATAGAAAAAACAGAAAGGTGGTTTCCCTTTCTGGGCTTCTGCCTACTTCTTGTAGTGCGAGAGAGCTACTATGCTATAGAAATCAAGAAAACGGTGTTTGAAACTAAAAATATAAACTGTTCGCTCAAATGTTCTCTGTAGAAAAACGCTTTGGAAACCGCACTAGATCGCTTGGCCACGGAACGCTTGGCACCCGGGGCCTTACCACTTGATTTTGGTAGTGGTGGAACATTAGGAGGTACGGATATAGGAGTGACAGCTGACTGCGTATTTTTGGTAGGCATTTGTGAACTCAATAAACAGCGGGCAATCGGTGTGAATGACTCTCTTGGGGGTACAGTCATCTCAGTTTGCGTACCGATAGTGCACTTTGCAGAAACCTTCTGAACATATGAAGGCTTCCCGCTATTTATTGGTTGAATGCGTTTTCTAGCCTCTGGGTAGGAGATATTCAGCTGCGTTTTCAATTTTTGGATCTCTTTTTCATCCTTCAACCGCTGGCGTGCTCTGGAGTACGCAGGATGATCTTGTTGGCAATTTACACAGATCGGTTTAGAAGCTGAACATTCCTTGCTCTTGTGGTCTTTCGCACCACATCGAACACAGGCAGGGTTACCACGACAAGCAGTTTGTGAGTGGCCGTATTTTTGGCTTTAAATCACCTCAGTGGGTTTGGAATATAGATCCTCACTGGGCAGTTTAAATACCCTGCCTTGATGGAACTAGGAGGCCGTGGGGTGTTAAATGTTATGATGAAAACTCGAGTAGGGACGAGATTCTCTTCCTTCCGCGTTGATATTCTCTTGACAGCCGTCACTCCTTGGTCTTTTAGTTCAGAGCAGATCTCCTCTTCAGAGACATGAAGAAGATCCCACTCTGAAATGACACCGCGTGAAGAGTTCAAAGTTTTGTGCTGTGTTACATTGATCGGTATTCCTCCTATGGATGCCGCGTTTAACATTCTTTCTGCTTGCTTTATGTTTGAAGTTTCGAGTAAAAGATCGCCAGAACGCAGCCGTTTCACGGATTTTGGTGATCCTGCCAAGCCTTCTAATCCTTTCTAGATGAAGAAGGGTGACATCTTCCCAATTGACTGCTCTCAAGTTGAATGGAGAATGAGGAAAAGCGGTGTTATAGATGTTCTCGCTCTTTTGGCAGAATTCGTGTCATACTCATCTGATCGGTTAGGTAGGGGCCTTGTTGGAGCCCCAGAAGAAATAGAATTTAAATTACTCATAAGAGTAAAGAGAAAGTGTCTGATGCCTAAGTACCTCACCCACCACGGAGCCCTACAAGGGGACGCCCACTGGTGAACTAGCAGGTACTGCGTACACGAATGGGACGCCGAGTTCGCTTAGGAGCACCATACCCACGTTACCAATAAGTCTTTATCCTGTCCCAGGACCAAAGGGAGGGAGACTTATTGGAACGCAGTTGACCGTAGCAGTAAAATACCAATCGCCGAATGATCCCAGTCGGGCCGGTCCGGGACCTCCCGTCTTGTCGAAGCAGGGGCCAAAGTGGTGTATTAAGGCTGGGCCCCTCTACCACCAGGAGCCCCCTTTCCGAAATCCACAGGTCGCGGCGCACGGCTGCATACGCCGGATTCCAATGATGTAATCCTGGTACCAAGGTATGGGCGTGAAATCCCAGTGATGCTAATCTAGAAAACCAGCAGCGTCACCGGGAGGTCCCCTCGCAACGTACAGGTTGTTGTTGGTGTTGGGTTTTATTGGCGCATTAAGGCTATAATGCGCCAAAACCTAGTCATTAAAAAAGTAAAAATTTTTTTTTTTTTTGTGGCCTAACGAATTAGGTCACCAAGTCAATGTATAAAAACAAGTATAAACGGTAAAAGGCAAATATCAGTAAACAAGAAACATTAAAAAGGTTAATTTTTTAAATATGGTTAAAATGGTTTACTGATTTCAAAAAGCTAAAAATAGCAGACACATGGTCATTGTCAGATAAAATCTGACTGAGTGTATACGGCTCAGTCAGATGATTAAAAGCGATAAAACGGATACTGCTAAAATCTGGTCATTCAACTAAAATGTGTCTTATTGTTAAATTTGTTCCACAGGACTCACACATAGGAGGGTCATCAGCCCTCAGCAGAAACGAATGAGTTAAATGACTGTGTCCTATGCGGGTCCGGGCAAGAACAACTTCCTCCTTACGATTCCTGCGCAGACTAGACTGCCACGGTTCAATTACAGGATTTATACGATGTAATTTATTCGCAGTCTGTCTATTCCACGAATCCTGCCATTGGGAATGTACCTGTTGATGTACTATTTGCCTGTAGTCTGTATAGGGGACTAACAGGCAGCGGTTATTATTGGGAATTGCTGATTTGGCTGCGGCGTCAGCCAAATCATTTCCCCTAATCCCAATGTGGCTGGGAATCCAGCAGAAGCGGATGTCATATTCGCGTTCATGGAGAACGTGAATCTTCTGCTGAATGCTAGACAGAACTGGATGAGGGTTATACCTCACAGATGTTAAAGTCTGTAACATCGCAACGTACAGGTGCCCACGTCGAGGGGTTATTACAGTTTGAGGAGGAGAGTTATTCGACAGTGTGCATATTACTGGAAAGTTATCAATATCATGAAGGTTATCAGTGACCGTCCAATCAAAAAGCGGAAAAAGGTTTGGCAAGCATATTGAAAGAACAATCGCAGAAGTTCACCTTGAGGAAAGATGCACGTATGTGTGAATCGCATTGTTTAATATTGTTAAGTTGTGCCTTTCAAGAAATTTTTCAATTAACTGACTTCTCTTATCAAGGTGCGAGGAACCGCATAAGGGGTGAGAATACATCTGTATAATTGTTTCTAACTGTTCTTACACAGTGTGACCTTCATCTCGTTTATAGGCACAATATGGCCTAAGTAGCTCTTGAGCCAGAAACAACCATACCAATACCAATACCAGAGCGACATTTGAACCGCTTCTAAACACGTTGAAAACAAAAAAGTCAGGATAAATCAACTAATGGGGATTCAGGTTCAAGGAGAGCCCTCTTTTTTATGAGTTTTTTTTCCTCTCTAAGATTATACCAAATTATTAAGATAGAAATTGATTAATTGGTATTGATGTTTTAGTTTACAAGGGCAACTGAGGCCAAAATATGCCTATTCTTATGTTACAATTTTTTTAAGAATAAATATATTTATGGTTTATCTCATAAAGAAATAGTTTTTCCCTCCCATTTGGATTATCTGTTCTGATTTTCAGTTTACGCTGCATAAATGAGCAAATAATATTTTAATATCTTCATTAAATTTCTGCTTTAATATTCTTAGAAATGATTATTTTTAGAAAAGATCATGCGCTAAACACCAATGATGACAATACGAATAACAAGAAATTTAGTTCTGAAAACATCCTTATGTCCTTTTATAAATGTTTCAGTCCTTGCATATTTATGTCTTTAATTTAATTAATAAAATACCAATGACTGCAATAATAATTATAATTTTATTTTCATTCCGATGAATTTTACAAATACTTGAAAAAGAATGCCATTATCTTGGTAATATTCACTGGTATAGTAAATCACAAAATGAAACTCCTTCCAGCTATTTTTGTGTTTAATGGTACCACTTTATCATACCACTTATCAACTTCTTCTAAGGAAAAAATTCTGTCGACTGCCACTAAAGCCACCTCCCGTCGTCCATATCCATCACCTAATTTATGGTTATGTAGCCAATATTATGATCTTCTGGTGGACATTTTGATGTATGATCAGTATGTAATCCATTATCTACTTCAATTATTCGTTCATTATGTTCTCCGCTGATCCCCTGACCAATTCCAGTACCCGCTTTATGTAGACCCTCTCCTAATCCACCACCCAACCCACTTAGTCCCTCGCCAAGTCCACTACCTAGTTTACGTACTCCTTCACCTACTCCGCCTAGTATAAAGAGTGTCCTACATGGCCCACGTATTCCACTATCTACTAAAAATACACTCTTATCTAGTACATTACCTGGTTGACCTAGTTCCCGATCTTCTTCAAAACTTTCAATAGCCCGATTTCTTCTACTTTTACCACGTTCGCCACTAAGTATTCTACGCTCTAGTTCCTTGTCTTCTTCTTCAATACGTTCAGCAGCCCGATTTATTCTGCGTTTTTTATATTCTCCAATGTATAATCTACCATTCGGCTTTACTTCACTACCCTGAGCCCCACGACTTTGTCTACTTTGCTGACCCATTGGATATTCCCGAAGAGATCTTACGAGCTGGACGCCACCTGAAAAAAGTCAAAATATAATTCACAGGCATTTGGTGGGGATTAAAACTACATTTTAAAGGTGAGTAAAAATATATATTAGAAATAGAGCAGTTCCAAACAACTGAAGATAATTTATAAAATTCTACCCTAAGCTCAATAAAGATAATTTGATTTGGTTTGATTTAGGTTGTAATGGATCATTGGCCTAGCTAAGGCCTTATTGCGCCAAGTCACAATAAATCCAGTAAAAAAAATGATAGCTTATAAATAGGCTACCACGTCAAAAGGATAAATACAAAAATAGAACTTTAAATCTTTATATGTAAATTAATCAACTGTAAAAGGTTAAAAACGTCAGACATTGTCTCTGTCACCTAAAATCTATCTGACTCAGTTGTTGTGCTGTTTTCTGGTGCAAGGGCAACTTAGGCCTTATTACGCTTCAAAAATCAATTGATTTTACATATAAGAACTGTTTGTGGAGCAGTTAGAAATGGTCATACATTTGAATTTGTTTTAAATGTGGAAAGAATTCAGAGAGATTTGCTTCTTTACCTATGATGCTATTGAGAAACAGAGGATTTGGTTTGGTTTGGTTTGGATTTTATTGGCGCATTAGCGACTAAGGCTATAATGCGCCAAGATCAGGTAATATCTAAAAATTTAACATCTCAGTGACCTAATTAATTAGGCCACCATGTCCAGATCTAAAAACAAAAAAAACATAAATAAATAACAATAACATATAAATTTTAAATACGATTAAAAACCTTTATTGCTTTCAAAAAGCTAAAAATAGCAGACACGTTGTCATTGTTGTTGTTCTGGAGGCTTAATGGCACATAAGCTGCTAAGGCTATAATGTGCCTATTCACTTATTATATTAAAACATAAGTTTTCCCTAGATCAAAAGAAAATCTGAAATCAGAAATAATTGAAAAGCCCAGTTTGCCGGAGAAAGTCAAAAAATTCGGAAATATTTGCCTTATCACCAATGAGATTTTCAAGAGTTACTGGTTTATGAAGGTTAACCAATGATATCAAGGATGAAGTTCTGGCTTGTTTATAATAGGGGCAGTCAATAAGAATATGTTTTACAGACAAATTATTAGAACAATGTGTACATTGTGGTGGGTCATCTCCTGTGAGTAAATGAAGGTGGGTCAGATGGGTATGTCCTATTCTTGCCCTTGAAAGGACTACTTCTTCTTGTCTCGATGTACGGATACTGGAGCGCCAAATTTTTGGATCACGTTTAAACTGAAAGAGTTTATTATTAGTCTGAGAGTGCCAGAGTGCTGTCCACTGTGATAGGCAAGCAGCATGAACGGTTAGTACATAATCTGATGTTGGAACAGGGATATTGGTTAAATCAAATGTAGTTGGGTTTTTTGCAGCTTTATCAGCCAGTTCATTGCCTAAAATACCGGAATGGGCTGGAATCCAGCAAAAAGTGACCAGTTGGTTGCGTTCTTTAATTTGCAGTAATAAGCTTCTGATTTCATCAAGAACAGGGTGAACTTTATCTGAGGAATTACATAATGACATGATTGAGCTGAGTGAATCAGTGTAAATAACTGATTTTAAGGAACTGTCAGAATAGAGATTTTCTAAAGCTAGTTTAATTGCATATAATTCAGCAGAAAATATACTAAATTCTGATGGAAGGGAAACTGATACAGTTGTATTCGGAAACACTGCAGCTGCTCCAACATTTGAATTAGATTTAGAGCCATCTGTATAAATTGGGGAGAAATCAGTATATCTTTGAGTGTGAACTGCATGAATTTGGTTGACATTTGATGCTTGCAAAGTATTCTTTCTCCATTGACAGAGGTAAGTGTCACAGGTTGGAAGAGGAGGAGGAGCCCATGGTGGCTGAGTATAAGTTGCCACTTGCTTTACGGAATGGATGGAAATATTCCAAACTTGCACCAATTCAAGAAGGCGAAGACCAGCTGGCTTTACAATACTAGGTTTGTTTCTGTATAGGATTTCTAATGGTGGGTTGAAAAGGTATGACTGAACGGGATGAGAGGCACAACTTTGTATCTTGAAAGCATATTTGAGTAACAGTGTTTTCCTGCGTAAAGTTAGTGGGAGCTCATGAGCATCAATGTAGAGACTATGTGCTGGCGACGTTCTGAATGCACCAGTTGCAATTCTCAAAGCACTGTGCTGAATTGGATCAAGCCAGCGTAATGCGCTCTTTCTGGCAGAATCATAGATTGAAGCACGATAATCGAGACGGGATCTGATTAATGCCCTGTATAAACGAAGAAGCGAGGTACGATCTGCACCCCACGTTTGGGCAGATAAAGCTCTGAGTATGTTTAACTTCTTTAGTTTGGTTGGTTTGGTTTGGTTTGGTTTTTTATGGCGCATTGGCAGCTGTGGCCATAATGCGCCAAGACTAGGTAATATTTAAAAAGTTTAAATTCTCGGTGACCTAATTAGTAAGGCCACCATGTCGAAATATATAATAATGTAACAAAAGCATGAATTAAATACAATTAAAAACTTTTATTAATTTAAAATAGCTAAAAACAGCAGACACATTGTCATTGTCAGATAAAATCTGACTGAGTGTATACGGCTCAGTCAGATGGTTAAAAGCGGTAAAACGGATATTGCTAAAATCTGGACAGTCAATTAAAAGGTGTCTGATAGTTGTTGTTGTTGTTGTTGTTGTTGTTGTTTTTTGGCGCAAGGGCTACTATGACCAAATTGCGCCTATTTCTGTGGAGAGACACTGTACAGGTCAGTAAAGGGCGTTTATAAGCGCATATATATATTAATCTGTTTCAGAAAGTGAAAAAATTCAGATAGATTAGAGTTGTCTCCAAGTATATGTCTTAGTTGAAGAGATTCATTCAAGTTACGGAGGGATCTAAATGATGTTAATCTGATAGACTGATAATGGTCGCACTCTACAAGAATATGTTTTATAGTTAGTGGTGAATCACAATGCAAGCATAGTGGGGGGTTATTTCCTTGCAATAAATAGAGATGCGTAAGGTGGGTATGTCCAATACGTGCTCTGGCAAGTACAACCTCTTCGTGCCTGTTTGAGCGGAAACTAGATTTCCATACCTGCGGATTCTGTTTTATATTTCGTAACTTGTTATTTAACTGATTGTGCCAAATTTCTCTCCATTTTTCATTGCATATTCGATGAATGATTAATTTATAGTCTGTGAAAGGAATCTGGATATTGTCATTGTCAGTGGGATTTCTTGCTGCTTTATCTGCATGCTCATTACCTGGTATTCCTGTGTGCCCTGGGATCCAACAAAAAGTAACACTCTGCTTATTTTTATGGAGATCCAATATTTGAGTTCTTATTAGAGTTATCAATGGATGTGGAGAGCGAGAATTGCCGTGGAGCGCTGTCACTGCACTCAAAGAATCTGTATATATTATAGTCTTCGGTGTGGAGTTAGTAGCAATGAAAGTCAAACCCATCTTAATGGCATAGAGTTCTGCAGTGAAAACACTGCATTCCTGAGGCAACGAGACAGAGACTGTTGATGTTGGTAGAACCACAGCAGCTCCCACAGCTGTGTCACTTTTGGAGCCATCAGTATAGATTTGCAGAGTTTGTGCATTTGCCAAGGAGTGGGCTGCATGTATTTTCTGAAAAGTTTCATTGTTCAGGGATTGTTTCCCCCAACGTTGAAAGTAATAATCACATGAAGGTATGCATGCTTTCCATGGAGGTTGTACAATTTCTCTATCTTGATGAATATTGGTCAAATGCATATTCCACTGCTGAATTAGTTCTTGTAGACGGATTCCTGTAGGTTTGTTTTCATGCGGTTTATTTCTAAAAAGGTTTACCCATTGGGGATCATAGAGGTGTGACCAGATAGGATGATATGGAAAACTATTTATTTTAACTGCATAGTTTAGGAGCAGCATCTTTCTCCGTAGATGGAGTGGAGGTTCATTGGCTTCTATATATAGGCTTTGGATTGGCGAAGTCCTGAATGCCCCAAGAGCAATCCTGAGCGCACTCTGTTGTACTGTGTCAAGACAGGCCAACAGAGTCTTTCGAGCGGAATCATAAACTGGAGCGCCATAATCTAATCGCGATCTTATTAAAGCTCTGTATAGATGGAGCAGAGTATAGCGATCAGCTCCCCATGTCATGGATGAGATAACTTTAAGTATATTCAGCTTTTTCATACAGATAGTTCGTGTTTGTAGTATATGCTTCTGGAATGTCAGTTTGGTGTCAAAAGTCATGCCCAAGAATCGGATATTGTTAGTGATTGGTATCGGTTTATTTCCCAATGTTAATTCAGGTTCTGGATGTAACTGACGTTTTTTACAAAAGTGAATGGCTACAGTTTTGGTTGCGGATAGACGATAACCATTATGTGAAGTCCATGACACTATTTTGTTTATGGAAAGTTGCAGTTGTCGTTCAATGGAACGCATATTCTGTGAATGGCAGGATATTGCAAGATCATCAGCATACAGATAGGTGTCTACGTTACCCAAAATGTTGGGCACTAAATTGTTTATCCTGAGAGCAAAGAGTGTAGCACTGAGTACCGATCCCTGTGGTACACCTTCTCTTTGGACAAAAGATTGTGAAAGAGCATTACGGTATCTCACTTGGAAAGTTCTATTTTTAAGGTAACTCTCTATGATCATTGGGAGCCGACCTCTGAGTCCTATGGCATAGAGGTCTTGTAGAATGCCATAGCGCCAGGTGGTGTCAAATGCTTTTTCAATGTCTAGGCACACCATGACAAAATGTTCTTTTCGGATAAAGGCGTTTCGTATACTACACTCTGCTTTCACCATCAAGTCTAATGTGGATCGGTTTTTGCGGAAGCCATATTGATTACAGTTAATGACTGAATGAGATTCTATGTACCATATAAGCCTATTGTGTATCATCTTTTCTAATGTCTTGCCCAAGCAGCTGGTAAGGGATATTGGTCTATAGTTGCATGGATTCGTCTGATCTTTTCCAGCTTTAGGAAACGCTAGCACTGTTGAATGACACCATGAGTGAGGATAGTGGCTTTCGGAGAAGAGCCGATTCAGAAACAGCAATAGGGAGTTTAACGCCTTTTTGTCTAGATGTTGCAGCATGAGATAATAAATCCCATCAGGACCTGATGCCCCATTCGTTGATTTTTTTAGAGCGTCTTGTAGTTCCAAAAACGTAAACGACTGATTATATGGATGTGTTAGTTTTGTGCTGAAATTTAATTTGCATTTCTCAACCCTTCTTTTATGTTGCTGAAAGGATGATTGATATGCAGCAATATCTGATATTTTGGCAAAGTTTTCTGCAAGAGCATTGGCTATATCATTTGGAGAAGATAAGTCTTGTCCGTTCCATTTCAGTATTGTATTGGGCGTTGGTAAGAATCGTCCATTCAGTTTTTTTATTTTATTCCAGATTATTCTGCTATTGGTATCTTTCGTTATAGTAGAGGCAAACTGAATCCAAGAATCTTTTTTAGCCTTTTTTCTTACAAATCGTGCTTTTGCTTTACGTTTTTTGAAATTTATAAGGTTCTCCGTTGTTGGGTGTTTTCGAAATAGGTTCCATGCCCGATTTTTCTCTTTTTTGGCAAGCTGGCACGCATCACTCCACCACAAATTTGCATGTTTAGAAGAACCAGTACGGATTTTGGGTATAGCCTTGGTTGCGGCATTTAGGATCTCAACTGTGATGTGTTGTGTAGCATCATCGATGGATTTATTTCTGATAATTTCATTGTCGAATGAGATATTAGAAGCAAACAACTTCCAATCTGCTTTGCAAAATTTCCATTTTAAGTGCATATTATTAGCCTGAGGTATTCTAGATGTTTGGATTTCACAAATTATCGGATAATGGTCACTGTTTAGGGGATTATCCATTGTTGACCAGCGAATGAGGGGATACAATGTTGGAGAGCAGATTGTTAAATCTATAGCTGTAGTTGTTCTAGTAGCGAAATGAATGTAAGTATCTGCACCAGTGTTCAGCAGTGTTAGATTACATTTGTCAAGTAGCGATTCCAGAATTTTTCCTCGTCTGTCTGTATGCGGGGAGCCCCAGAGTGGATGGTGGGCATTAAAATCCCCCAATAAACAAAAGGGGGGTGGGATCTGCAGCAGAAGTTCTTCTAGATCATTATAAGTATATACTTTGTTTGGTGATAGGTAGATAGACACTATTGTTAACAGGATTCCTAGGGAGACACGTACTGCTACTGCTTCTAAGGGGGTCTGCAGTGGAATATGGTTAGTAGGAATTCTTGAGTTTACAAGAATGGCCACACCTCCATGCACAGTGTTATTGTTATTTCTGTTATGCTGATATATAGTATAATTCTTGATTTTTGGGATTACGTTTGGTGGTAGGTTAGTTTCTTGTAAACAAATGCTTACCGGACTGTACTGTTGGATTAGGTCATAGATATCATCAATGTTGCTACGTAGGCCTCTACAGTTCCACTGTATGATGTGATCCATTATTTGTTTTTAGTAGTTGGGTTTGGTTCAGTCTGCCTTTTAGGTCCAGTCTGTTTCTGTCTCTCCAATTTTATTCTTTCTTTTTTCGAGAAAATAGGTCGTCCGGTGTCCATTTCATCTTCTGCGTGTAGATCTAAGATTGGCTCATCCTGGTTAATGGTTTCATCTGTATCCATATTTGTTAAATTTGGCTGAGTTTTTTGCATTGGAGCTACTATCTTAGTTTTTATGATTTCTGAGGAGGACTGCGATACATTTGATGGTACTGTAATTGGTGTATTACATGCACGATCTGTTGCATGTTGTTGTTTAGTGGATTGCTGTGAGGCTGAGAGTATTTTTCGGGCCCAATCTGAAATAGATATGGTTGGGGGTATTGAAACGTCTGTTTGAGTGGTGGCTGACTGGAATTTCTTTGCTGCTGTTGCATAGGTATATTTTGGTGTCGTAAGCATAATTTGTTTCTTCGCCTCCTGGTACGTCACTTTCCGTTCTACTCTGTATTTTTGTATCTTTTTTCCTGTTTTCCATAGTTCACAGGTCCTTGAATAAGCGGGATGTTGGCCTTGACAGTTCGGACAATGTGGCGTTTCAGCATCACATTCCGTTTGTGTGTGAGATTTTGAACCACAGTTTGGGCACACTGCATCCCCTCGACAGACGGTCTGAGAGTGCCCAAACTTTTGGCACTTATAACACCTGATGGGATTAGGAATGTATGGTCTTACACGGCAGTTTAGATAGCCGGCTTTAGCATTCAATGGTAAATTTGGTGTGCCAAACGTTAGGATGATGTTCCGTGTGGGAACAAGCTGACCATCTTTTCTGATCATAATCCGCTTAGCTTCTGAGACTTTCTGTTCTTTTAATTCTTGGACCAGTTCTTCATCTGTGACATTCATCAAATCCCACTCAGCAATTACCCCTCTGGAGGTATTTAGTGTTGCATGGGGTGTAACTTGTACTGGAATACCACCAAAGGTTGAGAGGTTCAGCAGAGTCTCTGATTGCTTACGACTCGCACTTTCTATTAGCAAATCTCCGGATCTAAGCCTTTTCACCATTTTAGGCGAACCTGATGAGCTTTCCAAGCATTTCTGTATCAGAAATGGGGAGAGCGTATTCATGCATATGTTTGTCAAGGAGTGGAAAATTAGGAAAGATGGGAATTCCTGTTGCTCTTTGTCAGTTCGCAGTCTTTTCGACTGTGATGTGTCATGATCTGTGTCATTGACTTTTGGACCTGATGAGCGTCGAGGCTCAATTGGAGGAAAATTATCAAATTCCATGTTTGCTCCTTTTAGCCCCGGGAGAGGGACTTTCTTCTCCCAGGTTACCGGCCCCGCCACGTGGAGGCAGGAGCGGTGCCACCAGTGACCAAGCGAAAAGTGGTTAGTGGTTAGTGTGTTAGAGAAGTTACTTATATATATAATAGAAAGGTGTCTTTCCTTTCTTGTCAGGAAGCTTACTCCTTTATTTAGGAAGAGCCAAAATAAATAACTTTATAAAAGAAAAGGTTTTAACAAACTCTCTAATCAGTCGCTTGGAAAAAAGACGCTTTCAAATCGCTTTGTATATCGCTTTGATCACTCGCTTGGCACTCGGGGCCGTCTGATAGTTAAAGTTGTACCACAGGACACACACATAGGAGGGTCATCAGCCCTCAGCAAAAACGAATGAGTCAAATGACTATGTCCTATGCGGGTCCGGGCAAGAACAACTTCCTCCTTACGATTCCTGCGCAGACTAGACTGCCACGGTTCAATTACAGGCTTTATACAATATAGTTTATTCCCAGTCTGTCTATTCCACAAATCCTGCCATTGGGAATGTATCTTTTGCTGTATTGTTTGCCTGTAGTCTGTATAGGGGACTGACAGGCAACGGTTATTATTGGGAATAGCTGATTTGGCTGCGGCGTCAGCCAAATCATTTCCCTTAATCCCAATGTGGCTAGGAATCCAGCAGAAGCGGATGTCATATTCACGTTCACGGAGGAAGTGAATCTTCTGCTGAATGCTAGACAGAACTGGATGAGAATTATATTTCACGGTTATTAAAGCCTGTAACACGCTGAGAGAGTCTGAATATAAAATGAACCGTTGGTGTTGGCATTCACTAATGTGATCCAAGGCTAACTCTATTGCGTGCAGCTCTGCAGTAAATATGCTGCATTCAGAGGGAATCTGCTCCGATGTAGTGCTGTCTGTAAAGACAGCAGCAGATCCCACATATGATTCCGACTTCGAGCCGTCTGTGTAAACTGGCGCGAAGTCAGAATATTCAGCTCGGTGTGCTGAATAAAGCTGCAGGTAGACAGACGATGGAGTGTCCGACTTTCCCCAATTTCTAAGGGACAAGTCACATGCCGGAACATGAGCATGCCAGGGTGGAAGGGGTTGCTTCGGTGTTTGAGCAACTTTGTCTACCTTGATATTAAGTTCTTTGAGTAGCTCTTGGAGACGAATACCAAAAGGACGATTGGCAGTCTTTCGAGTGTTGTACAAATTTTCCCATCGTGGCTCAAAAACGGATAGCCACGTAGGATGGTCTGGCAAGGATTTTAGTTTTAGAGCGTAGTTTAGAGACAATTGCTTACGTCGAAGCGATAACGGCGGTTCGTTTGCTTCGACGTATAAGCTCTGGACAGGAGATGTTCGAAATGCTCCAGTAGCTATACGGAGGGCCTGATGATGGACAGGGTCCAGCCAACGAAGTACACTGTCTCTGGCCGAATTGTATACCAGGGACCCGTAATCAAGTCTGGATCGTACAAGTGCACGGTAGATGCGTAGTAGGGTGCATCGATCCGCACCCCAAGATGTAGAGGAAAGAGAGCGCAGAATATTCAGCCCTCTTGTGCACCTTGTGCGGAGTTGACGGATGTGATCCAGAAAGGTTAACTTTTTATCAAATACGAGTCCCAAAACTTTTGTATCCGCCGCTACTGGAATAGCATTATGTCCGAGCCTTAATTCAGGTTCAGGATGAAGATTACGCTTGCGACAAAAGTGCACGCAAACGGTCTTCTCCGGTGAGAACCTGAAGCCATTAGCAAGTGCCCAGGAATTAAGGCGATCAATGGATTTTTGCAGTTGTCTTTCAATTACCCTCATGTTGCATGACTGACAAAAAATGCTAAAGTCATCAACATAGAGGGCACTGTTTACGGTTGGAGGAAGTTGTTCTGTGATGGAATTTACTTTGATGGCGAAAAGCGTGACACTTAAAACTGATCCCTGTGGTACTCCCTCCTCTTGGCTAAAGGAACGAGAGAGTGAGGATCCCACACGAACTTGGAAAGATCGATTGGCCAAAACGTTTTTAATAAAAATGGGGAGTTGCCCCCTAAGATCAAGGCTATGCAGATCTTTTAAGATGCCAAATCTCCAAGTTGTGTCATACGCTTTCTCCATGTCAAAGAACACCGACACCAAGTGTTCGCGTTTTAGGAAAGCATTCCGGATGGATGTTTCCAGTCTAATAAGATGGTCCAAAGTGGACCGGTTCCTTCGGAAGCCGCACTGGATATTGGAGAGAAGGTCATTTGATTCTAAATACCATATTAACCGAGAATTGACCATTCTCTCCAGGATTTTGCACAGACAGCTAGTCAGAGCAATAGGACGATAATTGGTAGTGACTTTTGGATCCTTTCCTGGCTTAGCAAAGGCAAGAACGATTGCCTTGCGCCAGGAATCCGGAAACTGCCCTTCAATAAAGATTCTGTTATACAGAAGGAGCAGACAATCCATAGATTTTGGTGAAAGATGTTTAATCATGTCATAATGGATGCCATCTGGTCCAACAGCACTTGCTTTGGAAAGAGCGAGGGCTCTTTTCAGTTCCTGAATAGTAAAATCCCCTTTGTAGGGATAGAGGCCCTTGGACTTAAAATTAAGTGCTTCTCTTTCCAGTTTATGTTTCAGGACCAGGAACTCTGGGGAATACGAAGATGTTGCAGAGATGTTAGAGAATGTTTCCCCAAGAGCATTGGCTATTGCAGTTGGATCTGCAATAGCGCATCCATTATAATCTAGGATTGAAGAAGGGTGGGATGTATATTTTCCCTTCATTTTCCGGATTTTATCCCAGACTACCTTAGAATTGGTAGTCTGGTTAATAGATGACGTAAAACGGATCCATGATTCCTTTTGACTCTGACGGCGAATGTAGCGTGCTTTGGCTCGTGTGCGCTTGAAGGCTATTAGATTAGCAGTGGTAGGATATCGACGGAATATCCCCCACGCTTTGTTTTGGGCCTTTTTTGCTGCTGTGTATTGTGAATTCCACCAAGGTTTGGGAAATGGTGGAAACCGGTCAGATGTTTTTGGAACAGCTTTTGCAGCTGCTTGGACAATAATTTCTGTGATGTACTTAACTGCATCATTGATAGGCTCCTGACTGACTGTACTGAGGTCAAAATTTGCCTGATGTTGGAAGGCATTCCAGTCAGCCTGATCAAACTTCCATCGTGGTAACCTAAAAGGAAGACATGGTCTCCCACTGTGTAACAAGGTTATCACAGGGAAGTGATCACTTCCATATAGATTCTCCTCCACTTCCCAAGTGAGTGAAGGGAGTAGAGAAGGGGAGCAGATAGAGAGATCAATGGCAGAAAACGTACGGGTAGGCATGTGGAAGAAGGTGTTTGTTCCAGTATTTACAAGGGAAAGGGCATTGTCATTGAGCATACGCTCTATGACCCGTCCCCTTCCATTGATGATAGCACAACCCCACAGGGTGTTATGTCCATTAAAATCCCCAAGAAATAAGAAAGGGGGCGGCAACTGCGTTACAAGATCATCAAGGGCTTCCTGGGAGATGTCAGTCCCAGGTGGCAAATAAATAGAGCAGACCGTTAATAGAAAACCCACTGTAAGGCGAATTGCAACAGCCTCTATGCTGGTTGTAATTAGCAAGGGCTGAACTGGGGTCTGATTACTCACAAGGATAGCCACTCCTCCATGAGCAGGACCATCCGCAATTCTATCCTTACGAAAGATTGTGATGTTATGCATGGTGGGATCATCGTTTGCTTTTAGATACGTCTCCTGCAAGCAAAAGCAAACTGGCTCGTGCTTGTGCAGGAGGTTGTTGTTGTGATGGGGGTTTAATGGCGCACAAGCTGCTGGGGCTATAGTGCGCCTATTCATAGGAAAATAATAAAACTCAAATTTTGGATAGAATCAATTTATGGCTTATTAGAGTGATGTTTTAAAATTTATGATACAATCCAATTTTTTTCAAAAAAGAGAAGAATTCATTGATGTTTGCATCGTCACCTATAATATTTTTTAATGTCTTCGGTTCCGGAAAATTTTTTAGGGAAAGGAGGATGGATATTCTGTCCTGATCATAGTGAGGGCAGTCAACGAGAATGTGTTTGACTGATAAGTGCGAGGAACAGTGTGGACAATGAGGAGGATCCTCTCCTGTAAGTAGGTGAAGGTGAGTCAGATATGTATGTCCTATCCGTGCTCGTGCAAGCACTACTTCTTCTCTTCGTACTGTTTTGATGCTAGAGCGCCAAAGCTGTGGATCCTGTTTCAACTGATAAAGTTTATTATTGCTTTGGGTGTCCCATATCTCTTTCCACATCGCAAGACATGTTGTTTGTATGATATGATTATAGTCATAGATTGGAATAGGAGCAAGGGTTAAATCATAAGTTGTTGGATTTTTGGCAGTTTTGTCAGCGAGTTCGTTCCCCTTTATCCCCGAATGGGCTGGGATCCAACAAAAGGTCACTGATTGATGACGTTCCTCAATTTTTAATAATAGGCTTCTGATTTGGTTTAATATAGGATGAACCTTATAACGAAAGTTTTGTATTGCTGTAATTGAGCTTAGAGAGTCAGTATATACAATATATTTTAGAGATGGGTAGAGATTCAGGTTTTCTAAAGCTAACTTTATTGCATGAAGTTCTGCAGAGAAGCTGCTATACTCAGGTGGAAGGGAAGCAGAAATGATTGTAGAGGGAAATACTGCTGCTGCTCCAACAGCTGAGTGTGATTTGGAGCCATCAGTATATATTGGCAATAAACTAGCATATTTCTGAATATGGCTTGCATGGAGTTGTTTCATGTTCAGTGACGGTAAAAGATTCTTTCCCCATTTTTGAAGGTAAGTATCACAAGTTAATTGTGGAGGAGGTGTCCAAGGTGGGTGTGAGCATTTCATTATGTCTAGCCCTGTTGACATTAGGAATATTCCAACTCTGTGTTATTTCAATTAGTCGTAAGCCTGCGGTCTTATTTTACTGGGTTTGTTTCTATAAAGGTTTTGCAGTGGTGGATTAAAGAGATACGGCCCAATAGGGTGCTGACAGCAGTTTTGTATTCGGGCTGCATACTTAGAAGTAGTGTTTTCCTGCGGAGACAAGAGGGGGCTCATGTGCTTCAATATATAAACTTTGGGTAGGGGATGTCCTGAATGCGCCAAGGGCAATCCGCAGTGCACTATGCTGTATAGGATCTAACCAGCGTAGTGTACTCTTTCGGGCAGAATCGTAGATTGGAGCACCATAATCCAAACGGGATCTGATCAATGCTCTATATAGCAGAAGCAAAGATGTACGGTCTGCTCCCCAAGACATTGCAGATAAAGCTCTCAGTATGTTCAGTTTTTTAAGGCAGGAAGTACGTAGCGATTTAATGTGTTCAAGGAAATTTAATTTTCTGTCAAGGATTAATCCCAAGAATCTGATATTGTTGGTCACTGGAATGGGAAAATTTGACATCTGAAGTTCAGGATCTGTATGCATTTTTCGTTGATTACAAAAGTGGACTGCAACAGTTTTCTGCTGAGATAGACGATAGCCATTGAGTCCTGCCCAACTTTGCACCTTATTCAAGGATAACTGCAGTTGCCGTTCAATGGATCTCATATTCTGAGAATGGCAAGAAATGGATAGATCATCCCGCATAAAGATAGGTCTCAACTGTATTTGGGAGTTCTTTTGTTATAGAATCAATTTTAAGGGGCGAAGAGGGTTGCACTCAATACAGAACCTTGTGGCACTCCTTCTTCCTGTAAAAATGTCTTAGAAAGAGAGTTGTGGTATCGGACTTGGAACGAACGGTTCTGGAGAAAGTTTCTGATAAATATAGGAAGGTTGCCCCTTAGACCAAGGGCATGGAGGTCGCTGAGAATGCCATGACGCCAGGTAGTGTCAAATGCCTTCTCTATGTCAATGGAAACAAAACCAGATGTTCATTTTTTACGAAGCATTGCGAATTGCAGACTCTGCTTTAATCATGAGATCTAAGGAGGACCTGTTCTTTACGAAAGCCATGCTGTTTATTACTCATTAGGTGTTGTGTTTCGATGGTCCAAACAAGTCGATTATGAATAATTTTTTCAAAGTAATTTACCGAGGCAACTGGAGAGGGAAATTGGTCGGTAATTGTTTGGCCTTGTAGGTGTCTTTTTCCAGGTTTCAAAAAGGCAAGAACTGTGGCATGATGCCAGGAGATGGGATAAATGTTTTTCCAATAAATATTCTGTTATAGTAGACCAGTAGGTATTTGTAAATTTTTGTCACCAAGGTATTGTAACATGTTATAAGATATGCCATCTGGCCCAGCAGCACCGTTGTGTGTCGTTTTCATGGCATGTAGGAGTTCGTGATATTGAAGAGGCTGGTTATACGAAGGAAGACTGAGGTTCGAAAGTTTATAGCTCGTTCTTCAGTCTTGGTCTTTATTTTCTGAAAATCCGCCGAATAATTTGACACCGCTGAAACTTTAGCAAAACGTTTCGCCCAAAGCATTTGCCTATGTCCTCAGGAGCTGAGAGTTCCTGCCCATTCCATGAAAGAATAGGTGAGGGGGTTGTAGGGAATTTTCCAGAAATCTGTCTGATTTTTCTTCCATATTAACCTGGAGTTAGTGTTTCTGTTTATGGTAGATGCAAAATGAATCCAAGAATTCTTCTTGGCTTGCCTTTGAATGAGACGTGCTTTCGCTCTTAGTTTCTTGTAATTGATTAGATTAGTCGTGGTTGGTGATCTGCGAATATATTCCATGCTTTTATTTTTTAACTTCTAGTGCAGTCTTCATTCCACCAATAATTATGGTGCTGTCGGGAATGCGGATTCGACAATGGAATTGAACACTTAGCTGCAGATAGTATGTGTGAAGTGATATAATCTGTGGCTTCATCTATCGACTGTGTCCGTATATATTGCTCATCCAGGGTGACTAAAGATTTAAATTTGACCCAGTTGGCTTGAGAAAACTTCCATTTCCTGCAGGGATTGACTAATGGTGGTTGAGCAGTGAGCAGATCACAAATAATGGGAAAATGATCACTGCCCAAGGGGTCATCTAAAACAGACCATTCTATGATTGGATACAGAGTCGGGGAACATACTGATAGATCAATTGCAGAAGTTTGTCCAGTTGGCAATTGTATGTGAGTGGGTGCACCAGTATTAAGAACAGTAAGGTTTTGTTTGTCTAGAAAAGTTTCAATTAATCGGCCATGTGTATCTACTTTTGTTGATCCCCATAAGGGATTGTGGCTATTGAAATCACCCAACAGACAGACCGGGGGTGGCAATTGCATTAGCAGGTTTTCAAGATCTTGGTAAGAGAAAGTATGACTTGGTGGGAGATAGACCGATGCTAGTGTTAACGCAATCTGGGTTATCAGACGTACGGCAACAACTTCAATATCAGTTTGCAAAACAATTTGTTTGGTCGGGATCTTTGAGCTGATGAAGATGGCCACACCTCCACGGGCAGCATTTGAAGTATTACGATCTTGTCGATAGATGAAATAGTTCTTAATGTTGGTGGAAATTTGTGGAGTTAGGTAGGTTTCCTGTAGACAGAAACCAACTGGAGAATAGCGGTGAATTAGGACTTGAATATCATTAAGGTTGCTACGATATCCTCTGCAATTCCACTGTAGAATATAAGGCATTATTGGTGTTTAGTAGAAGAAGCTGTATCTGACTGCTTTTTTAATGTGGTTGGCTTGTGACGTTCAGGCTTTGGTTTGTCTTTTTTGGAAAAGAATGGTCGACCGGTGTCCATTTCTTCTTCCGCATGTAATTCTAATATAGGTTCTTGTCTAGATGAGTCGAATGTATCCATAGATGTTTCTGGGATATTCTTTTTTAAATGTGAGCTCCGATTATTTGATGTAGAAGCAGTCACTGTGGGTGGAGAAGGAGATGTTGCTGGTACTGTAATTGCAGTATTATTTGCCTGGTTCATCTGCTTAGGGGTATTGGATTGTTGCTGGGAGAGAACAGCCCGAGCCCAGTCAGAAATTGAAGTGTTTGTAGGTATTGTAACATCGGTTTGGGTGCCCACTGATTGATACTTTTGCGCAATACTGGCGTATGTACGCTTAGTTAAACTGGGAGCAATTACTTTCCTTGCTTCTTGAAAACTTACTTTATTTTCAATCTTATATGTCACAATTTTCTTTTCAGTTTTCCATTTCTCGCATGACCTGGAATAGGCAGGATGGTTGCCTTTACAGTTGGGGCAGGCCATTTCTTTTGCTGAGCAATCACTTTGAGTGTGTTCAGAGGACCCACAATTGGGGCAAACTTGATTTCCTCTACATGCCATTTGAGAGTGACCATACTTTTGGCACTTAAAACATCTCAAAGGATTAGGAATGTAGGGCCTAATTCGACAATGTAGATAGCCTGCTTTTATCGATGTTGGTAGATTTGGTGTATTGAAAGTGAGGATAATGTTCCTTGTAGGTGCAAGTATATTGTCTTTTTTAGTCTTAATCCTTTTGACTGCAATGACATTTTGGTCTTGAAGTTCTTGCATTATCTCCTCCTCCGTGACATTCAAAAGATCCCAGCTGGATATAATCCCTTTGGATGTATTTAGGGTAGCATGGGGAGAAACCTTTACTGGAATTCCAGCAAAGTTGGCAAGGTTTAGTAGTTTCTGCGAATGTCCATGGTTTATTGTCTCCACTAGTAGGTCGCCTGATTGCAGCCTCTTGACTTGTGCAGGAGGGCCTTGATGTCATCAGTATTTCGCCGGAATCCACGACAATTCCATTGTAGGAATTTAGCCATTATTTTGGCTTGGTGGGTCCATCAGGCGGCTTCCGAACTGCTGAGGGCTTAATTTTATCAGTCTTGGCTTTATCTTTTTTGGGGAAGAATGGACGCTGTCCCGTGTCCATTTCTTCCTCCGCGAAGAGTTCCAAGACTGATTCATCCGGTACCTCCTTGTGCTCGACATCCATTGTTTCTGTTTTTTCTGTTTTATCTGTTAGCTCTTTACCACTTGGTTTTGGTAGTGGTGGAGCACTCGGAGGTACGGATATAGGAGTGGCAGCTGACTGCGTTTTTTTGGTGGGCTTTTGTGAACTCAATAAATAGCGTGCAATCGGAGTGAATGACTCTTTTGGTGGTACAGTCATCTCTGTTTGTGTACCGATAGTGCACTTCGAGAAACCTTCTGGGCATATGAAGGTTTCCCGCTATTTATTGGTTGCATGCGTCTTCTGGCCTCTGGGTAGGAGATATTCAGCTCTGTTTTTAGTTTTTGGATCTCTTTTTCATCCTTCCACCGCTGACATGCTCTGGAGTAAGCAGGGTGCTCTCCTTGGCAATTTATACAGATCGGTTTAGAAGCTGAACATTCCTTGCTCTCGTGATCTTTTGAACCACATCGAGCACAGGCAGGGTTACCACGACAAGCCGTTTGTGAATGGCCGTATTTTTGGCATTTAAAGCACCTCAGTGGGTTTGGGATGTAAAGCCGCACTGGGCAGTTTAAATAGCCTGCCTTGATGGAACTTGGAGGCCGTGGGGTGTTAAATGTTATGATGAGAACTCGGGTAGGGACGAGATTCCCATCCTTCCGCATTGATATTCTCTTGACAGCCGTCACTCTTTTAGTTCAGAGCAGATCTCTTCCTCAGAGACATGAAGAAGATCCCACTCTGAAATGACTCCTCGTGAAGAGTTCAAAGTTTTGTGGGGTGTTACACTGATCGGTATTCCCCCTATGGATGTCGCATTCAGGATTCTTTCTGCTTGCTTTGCACTGGAAGCTTCGATTAAAAGATCGAACGCAGCCGTTTTACAGATTTTGGTGATCCTGCCAGCCCTTCTAATCCTTTCTGGATAAAGAAGGGTGACATCTTCCCAATTGACTGCTCTCCGGTAGAATGGAGTATGAGGAAAAGCGGTGTAATAGATGGTCGTTTATCCTCAGTTCTGGCTCTTTTAGCAGAATTGGTGTCATTCTCATCTGATCGGTTAGGTAGGGGCCTTGTTGGGGGCCCCAGAAGAAGGATTTAAATTACTCATGAGAGTAAAGAAAAAATGTCTGATGCCTAAGTACCTCACCCACCACGGAGCCCTACGAGGGGGCGCCCACTCGTGAACTAGCAGGTACTGCGTACACGAATGGGACGCCGAGTTCGCTTAGAACACCATATCCACGTTACCAATAAATCTTTATCCCGTCCCAGGACCATAGGGAGGGAGACTTATTGGAACGCAGTTGACCCTAGCAGTATAAAACCACCCGCCGATTGATCCCAGTCGAGCCGGTCCGGGACCACCCGTCTCGTCGAAGCAGGGGCCAAAGTGGTGTATTGAAGCTGGGCCCCTCAACCACCAGGATCCCCCTTTCCGCTTCCACGGGTCGCGGCGCACGGCTGCACACGCCGGATTCCAACGATGTAACCCTGGAACCAAGGTATGGGCGTTAGATCCCAGTGATGCTAGTCTGGAAAACCAGCAGCGTCACTGGGAGGTCCCCTCACCACGTACAGGTGCCCACGTCGAGGGGAACTTCTTTAGACATGAGGTCCGTACATTTTTAATATGATCTAGGAAATTTAACTTGTTGTCTAGGATTAATCCAAGAAATCTGATGTTGCTGGTGACTGGGACAACGATGTTAGAAATTTGAAGTTCGGGATCTGGATGAAGTTTGCGTTGTCTACAGAAATGGATGGCAACTGTTTTCTGCTCTGAGAGCCGATAACCATTGAGGCTCGCCCATTGTTGAATTTTATTAAGTGCTATCTGAAGCTGTCTTTCAATAGACCTCATGTTTTGAGAATGACAGGAGATCGAAAGGTCATCTGCATAAAGGTAAGTCTCAACTGTATTTGGAAGCTGCTTAGTGATAGAATCTATTCTCAGAGCAAAAAGAGTGGCACTCAGTACTGATCCCTGTGGAACACCTTCTTCCTGGATGAAAGTTGTGGAAAGGGCATGTTGGTATTGAACTTGAAATGATCTAGTATGTAAGAAGTTCTGAATAAATATAGGAAGGTTGCCTCGTAGTCCGAGAAGGTAAAGATCACTAAGTATACCATACCGCCAGGTGGTATCAAAAGCCTTCTCTATGTCTATTGAAACCATTACTAGATGTTGTTCACGTTTGACAAAAGCATTACGTATGGCAAATTCAGCCTTGACCATAAGATCTAAGCATGACCTGTTTTGACGGAAGCCATATTGGTTATGGCTCATTAGCTGTTCCGACTCAATAATCCAGACGAGTCTTCTGTGGATAATTTTCTCAAGAATTTTGCTGAGGCAGCTTGAGAGAGATATTGGTCTATAGCTATTGGGGTTGGATGGATCTTTTCCAGGTTTCAGGAAAGCCAAAACTGTAGAGTGATGCCAAGTAGCTGGAAAAACATTTTCTAAAAAAATGCGATTGTAAAAGACCAGGAGGCAGCGCAAAGCTTTGTCATCAAGATGTTGTAGCATGATATAATAAATCCCATCTGGCCCGGCAGCACCATTTCGGGCGGTTTTAATGACATGTAAAAGTTCAGAATATTGCAGAGGTTTGTTATATGGGAGAAGACGGGCAGTTTTGAAGTGAATACCATGTTTTTCTTCAGTGTTTTTAATTCTTTGGAATGAGGTAGGATAGGCTGTTGCTGCTGAGATTTCGGCAAAAGTATTGCCCAAAGCATTAGCTATATCTACTGGATTAGAGAGATCTTTCCCATTCCAAGAGAGAATTGGAGAAGGTATGGTAGGAAACGTACCAGACAGCTGTCTAATTTTTTTCCATATTATTTTGGAATCAGTATTTCTGTGAAAAATTGAGGCAAAACGGATCCAGGATTCTTTCTTTGCTTGCCTTTGTATGAAGCGTGCTTTTGCCCTTAATTTCTTGTAATTAATGAGATTCACTGTGCTCGGACATTGCCGAAACAAATTCCAGGCTTTATTTTTTTCTCTCTTTGCTGTGGTGCATTTGTCATTCCACCAGTAATTATGATGCTTTCGGCCCGGAGGATTTGATAGTGGTATTGTGTTCTTAGCCACATTTAGAAGATGCGACGTGATGTATTCTGTCACTTCATCAATATGTTGGAGGCGGATTTTTTCTTCATCAAGATCGATTGATGATTGAAATTTTGCCCAGTCTGCTCGGACAAATTTCCACTTTCTGCAGGGCGGAATTGATGGAGTCTTTGCTTTCAGAAAGTTGCATACTATTGGGAAGTGGTCACTGCCCATGGGATCATTTATTACATACCACTCTATGGTTGGGACTAGTACTGGTGAACAAATCGAGAGATCTAGTGCTGAAGTGTGTCCTGCTGGGAGCTGTACGTGTGTCGGTGCACCAGTATTGAGTATACTGAAATTTAGTGCCTCTAAAAAGCTTTCAATTAATCGGCCCCGTCTATCCAATTTAGGAGAGCCCCATAATGGGTGGTGCCCGTTAAAGTCCTCTAATATACAGAGAGGTGGAGGTATCTGTATAAAGAGGTCTTCAAGATCTTTTAAAGAGTAAATACGGTTTGGTGGTAGGTAGATTGAGACAAGTGTTATTGCATTATGGAGAGTTATGCGAACAGCAACAGCTTCAATTTCAGTTTGGAGTGTGATATGCCTAGTTGGGATCTTCGAGTTTACTAGGATTGCTACACCACCATGGGCAGCATTAGCGGTATTTCGATCTCTTCGATAAAGGCAATAGTTCTTTATCGAAGGAGAAATTTGTGAGGTCAGGTAAGTTTCCTGTAGACAGAAGGCAGCTGGAGAAAATCGGTTAATTAGGTATTTAATATCGTCAGTGTTGCGACGAAAACCTCTGCAATTCCATTGTAAGATACTGTGGTTCATTTAGGTTTAGTTGAGGATGATTCATCAGACTGTTTTTTGTTTGAGCACTTTTTCCGGTCTTTTTTTGGGAAGCTGGGGCGCCCAGTATCCATAGTGTCATTTGCATGGAGTTCTAGTATGGGTTCTTCAAGATCTGAGTGTACGTCGACTTCCATACTATTGGTGGATGATTCAGGTTTCTTGTTTTCTTTGGTAGTTTTTAATTTTACTTTATCATGCGAGAGTGTCCGGGTATCAGTTGGGATGGTGATTGGAGTGTTGGTCGATTCACTGGTTTTAGTTTGTGTGTCTTTTCCTGAATTTGATAATGTATTTTTAACCCAATTAGCCATAGATGTGCTGGGGGGGTATTGATACATCTGTTTGTACTGCTGTTGTAATAACGCTTCGAGTGTGAGATGCATAAGAACGACTGGGCATGGTCAACATAACCTGTCTACGTGCCTCAGGGTATGTGACTTTGTGTTCAATTTTATATTTTTGAATTTTTTTTCCTGTTTTCCACATTTCACAGGATTTTGAAAATGCTGGGTGACTTTCTTTGCAGTTGGGGCAAATGGGACTTGATGCTGAACAGTCTGCTTGTGTATGTTCCTTGGAACCACATATAGGACAAATAGCTTCTCCTCTGCATGCTTGTTGGGAATGTCCATATTTTTGACATTTAAAACAACGAATGGGATTAGGAATATAAGCCCGAATTCGGCAGTTTAAATAGCCAGCTTTTACTGAGGATGGCAAATCTGGGGTACTAAAGGTTAAAATGATTGACCTAGTTGGGACGAGATTTCCATCTTTTTTAGTCATTATGCGTTTGGCGTTGGTTACTTTTTGATTACTCAGTTCTTGAACTAATTCCTCTTCTGATATTGTAAGTAGGTCCCATTCAGTTATAACGCCTTTCGAGGAATTTAAGGTGTTGTGTGGAGTAATGGATACTGGCAGGCCACCGAATGTCGTTGTTTTGAGCAGCCACTCGGAATGTTTGGAGTTGGCTGTTTCAATTAATAGGTCTCCGGATTGCAGTCGTTTAACCATTTTTGGTGTTCCAGCAATCGATTCCAGAAATCTTTGGATGACGAATGGTGATAATTTTCCGACTGGTTGGTTGGAGAGAGAGAGTGTATGACCAGAAAGTTTGGCATTTCATTGCACTGCACTTCCCTTCGGAGCCTTTTTGGTTGATTCAGGTCTTCATCGTTTGGTTTATCTAGCCTTGAGTTTGAAGGCTCTAGAGGTGGATAGTCACTTTTATCCATCGTTGCTCCTTTTAGCCCTGGGGGAGAACTTTTCCCCCAGATTTCCGGCCCCGCCACGGGGAGGCAGGAGCAGTGCCGCTCGGAGGCCAAGCGGTTGAAGTGTTAGTTGATTAATAGAACAAGAAATATAGGAAAAAGAAAGGTGTGTTTCCTTTCTGTGTTCTAACTAGTGGTTTTCAAGTATAGAACTAGTTTTAAAGAAAAGCTGTTGATAGAAATGTAGGAACTTAAAAGGAAATAACTTCAATCACTTTACAAGAGCTCTCTATATATCGCAAAAATATCGCTTGGCCTCGAAATACGCTTGGCACCCGGGCCGTTGTCATTGTCTGATAAAATCTGACTGAGTGTATACGGCTCAGTCAGATGATTAAAAGCGGTAAAACGGGTGCTGCTAAAATCTGGACAGTCAATTAAAAGGTGTCTGATCGTTAAAATTGTGCCACACGACACACACATAGGAGGGTCATCAGCCCTCAGCAAAAATGAATGTGTCAAATGACTATGTCCTATGCGGGTCCGGGCGAGAACAACTTCCTCTTTACGATTCCTGCGCAGACTAGACTGCCACGGTTCAATTACAGGCTTTATGCAATATAGTTTATTCCCAGTCTGTCTATTCCACGAATCCTGCCATTGGGAATGTATCTTTTGCTGTATTATTTGCCTGTAGTCTGTATAGGGGACTGACAGGCAGCAATTATAATTGGGAACTGCTGATTTGGCTGCGGTGTCAGCCAAATCATTTCCCCTAATCCCAATGTGGCTGGGAATCCAGCAGAAGCGGATATCATATTCACGTTCATGGAGAAAGTGAATCTTCTGCTGAATGCTAGACAGAACTGGATGAGAATTATATCTCACAGTTATTAAAGCCTGTAACATGCTGAGAGAGTCGGAATATATAATGAACCGTTGGTATTGACATTCACTAATGTGATCCAAGGCTAACTCTATAGCCTGCAGCTCTGCAGTAAATATGCTGCATTCAGAGGGAATCTGCTCCGATGGAGAAACAGAGGATGTTGTAGATCGAAATGAAACTAAAAGACGCTCTTCGGGAGTTGTTGAACAAGGTACATTCAAGGAGCATATGTTTTACTGTAAGTGATTGCGAGCAGTGCGCACATTGAGGAGGATCTTTTCCTGTAAGCAGATACAGATGTGTGAGGTGAGCGTGACTTATTCGAGTTCCGGCTAAGATTACTTCTTCTTTTCTATTTTTACGAAGGCTAGAAGTCCACAATTGTGGTTCAGGTTTTATTTGAAATAGCTCGTTATTTATTTGTATTTTCCACGGAAGTGTCCATTGTTTCATGCATGTTTTCCGTATTTTGTGTCTATAATCAGGATATGGGACTAGATCATTTGTTGACGGTATGTTGGAAGGATGCATTGCAGCAGCATCTGCAAATTCATTTCCTGAAATACCACTGTGGCCTGGAATCCAAGGGAAGACAACAGTTTGCTATGCTTATGAAATTGCATCAGCTTATGCCTTAGGAGTTTTAATAAAGGATTGTTAGGTGAGGAGGTGCCTTTCAAAGCTAAAAGAGCATTCTCTGAATCAGCAAATATTATACTTTTATTTATTGACAGTAGCGAGATGTTTTCTAGAGTAAGCTTAATGGCATGGAGCTCAGCAATGTAGCTGGTGCATTCGGCTGGAATTGAAATTGAAACAGTCGTATTAGGGAAGACAGCAGGTGTACGCAGTTGATTGTCAGACTTTGAACCATCAGTATATATCTGGGTAAAATGGGGATTCTTTTGTGTATGAGCAAAATGTAGTTGTTGGATGCTAAAATTCGCTATAGAACCTTTATTCCATTGCTCAATGTATTCATTAGAAGAAAGTGTGAAGGTAGTCCACGGGGGATCTGGATCTTTTGATTCCTTGAGGATATTACTGAGGAATGTTCCAGCTATCTGTTAGATTCGGCAGTCTGATACCATTAGGCCGATTTGTTCTGGGTTTATTTGCGTAGTGGGGTTTGCCACTGTGGATCGTGCTGTAGTTATCAAACAGAATGAGTAGTTGTGTTATTTAGGATGAGTTATTGTTATGTAGGATTCACTACGCTAGGACAACTATGGCCAAGATGTGTCTGTTAGAGTCACTATATTCATTTGACTGAATTATGGATATAATATCAAAGTGTATGTATTATTCTAAGATGCTTAATATACATTAAGAGTTCAATTAGGTTTGGCTTGCCCAGCGATGTACTGCTAAAAATAGTACCGGAAAGCTCGTTCGCCAGAAGACTATATGATAACGCCTCATCGACTGTACGGTAACTGAATAAGACTTAAGACTCACGGTTCATAGAACAATCACTTCTATCTTTCAGCCCATGGCGAATCAAAATGCAGCGTTCGCACGCATCACAATATATCTCATTCGTTGGATCTCTTTAACTAACACATTGTGCTTTAGTAAGAAATGTTCATGTTTCATTGCGAAATTTATTTTTCTGTTTTTAAATAAATTTTTAAAAATCTATTAATTTTAAAGATTACTATTAATATATATTTTTAGTAGCAATGGGTAAAATAGATATTTCTCCCTCCCCTTTGATTATGTTTCATAATATTTGCTGTAAAAATTTTATAATTTTTTATTATGACATTTAGAAAAGTACCGGAACGTTCTTTCGGTGTGTTTCGGCCCGAATACACCACTGGACTTGTCAACAATATTTGAAAGTCGATTAGAAAAGCTTGCAAGTTTGCTAATGATAGGAAGGAAGTGGTACGAATGGCTCAATAGGATGGACAATCAATCAAGATGTGCTTTACTGTAAGTTATATCTGACAGACAGAGCAGAGCAGGGATCTTCTCTTAGAAGTAAATGTTTGTGGGTGAGGAAGGTATGCCCAATGCGCAGTCTTGTCAATTTAAATTCTTCCTGTCTATTTGTACATGAGCTAGAACACTACGAACATAGATTTTTTTTTATGCTGCGGAGTGTATTGCACGGTTGGTCCCTCCAAAGGTTTTCCAAATGGAAGTCTATTTGGTACGAAATACATTCCTGTAATCTGTAAATCGTACAAACTGAAAGTTATCTTGTATATTAAGATCTGGATTTTTTGCACGATTATTATCTGGGATTCCAGCAGATAGACACTTGTTTTCTTGCTTTATGCGAAACTATGAGTTGTTTTTTTAAGATGTTGAATCAAGGAATTTGAGGAATATATGCTATTCTGTAGAGCTGCTACTGCAATATGGGAGTCAGTAGAGATTAGATCAGGTAGAAGTTGGTGCTCGGTAATATAAGGGTGATAAGGAATTCTTCACATATATAAATGCCAAGAAGAGCAGGACAAACTAGATCGGACCTTTACATAAGGGAAAGAGGATAGTATAAAATACACCAGCTGCCGTTGCAGATGAACTCAACAGTTATTTTGCATCGATATTTACAAATGAAAAACCATTTGTGGCAATGGGAAATTGTGTGGAGCGAAATTGAAAAATATTGAAATTTCGCAAGATTATTTAATGAAAAAACTTTCGAGCCTACAAGCGAGTAAGGCTCCTGGAGTTGATGGCCCTATAATATTAAGGGAGGCGGCAAGTGAGTGCATTGAACCACCATTGAGGCTAATTATGCGAGCATCGCTAGACTCTTGGGAGATTCCGTTACCTTGGAAAAGTGCCAATGAATTTCCCATACATAAGGGTGGCTCGAAGAGTGAAGTGGAAAATTATCGACCTGTCAGTCTGACTTCAGTGGTAGCGAAAATCATGGAGGCAATGATCAAGGGGAGAATTCAGGATCATTTGGATCGAATTGAAATTCTCAAGGATACTCAGCATTTCACTATTTTGAAAGGGTCACTCACGAGCTGCATTTAGGGAATAATTTCAACACTGTTCATTTAGATTTCAGCAAAGCTTCTGGCTCAGTCCCACATGAACGGTTGCTTTATAAGCTGAAACAGGTTGGAATCACTGGGAAAATCCTTAGATGGATAGCAGGATGGCTTTAGGGCAGGAGGCAGAGGGTTGTGATAAATGGCTATTCCTCAGATTGGGTTGATGTAAGAAGTGGGGTTCCCCAAGGATCAGTATTAGGACCACTGTTGTTTTTAATTTTCATAAACGACATCGATTAAGGGATAGAGGGGGCGTGATGTCTAAATTTGCAGATGATGTTAAAATTGGTAGAGTAGTTAATGATCACTGTCAAGTTGAGCTTCTTCAGAGAGACCTAGATAGACTTCAGGAATGGTCAGAAAAATGGCAGTTATACTTTAATCCAACAAAGTGTAAGGTATTACACCTGGGAAACAGTAATCCCAAAATAACTTATTCACTTGGTGGAGTTCAACTAAACGCAGTACTGGAGGAAAGGGACTTGGGTGTTACGATAGGGTCAGACATGAAATTCTCTGAGCATTGTAAACAGGTTGCAAGGAAAGCCCATGGTGTCCTATCGATGATATATCGAACTTTTATGTTACCTTTATTAACCAAACCTTCAGTATACATGCCACCAACATCTCTGTTGGTGGCATGTGTACTGAACGTGTGGTTAATAGAGATCCTGCTATTGTACGAATTACAACTCCCTGTAATCGGCTATTTATATGCACTTGTTGTGTTGGTATTCTGTCATTTACTAATATTGCCACTCCTCCATGGGTTATACCGTCAGTTATTCGGTCTCTCCTGTACATTGAATAGTTCCTGATATTCAGGGTATCTTGTTGTTTATACTGTTTCCTGAATACATATTGGAGTGTACTGTGTGATCAGATGATTGAGATTGGTGTGTTCACTGTTTTCTCTTGTTTATCTTTTTGTTTTGCTTGAAGTGTTTGACTTGGGGGGGGGAGAAAAACCCATTCGGAGAAACTGAGATTTCAGTTTGACCTTCAACTGATTTATATCTGGCCGCTATTTGTGCATATATTGATCTATTGGTTATAGTTGGCTGGACCATTTTTCTTTCTTCTTGGTATGTATTATTGTGGTCCGTTTTCTATTTCTGTATTTCGTTTTTTTTTCCATCTTTCATATGTTCTGGAGTAGGCAGGATGTTCTTGTTTACTGCAATTTCGACACTTTGGGGTTGGGGTTGGAGTTGGGCAGTCTTCGATCTGATGTTCTTTGGATCCACATTTCGCACATGTAGGTGTGCATTTTTGACATTAGATGGTATGAATCAGAGCTGTAATACTCAATACATTCTACGTTGATATTAATATTTTTAAAATAATAAGAGGAGTTTACCTCAATATAGTACGTATTATAGTCGCCAGAAATAAAAACGGAAAAACGAAAAAATCAACAACTTACCGGTACATTAGAGTAAAATATAAATAATTAAATAATTAAAAATCAGTTTAACACAATTCAAATCAATTTAAAACAATTAAAATTTAAAATCAATTTAAAACAATTAAAATTTAAAATCAATTTAAAACAATTAAAATTTAAAATCAATTTAAAACAATTAAAATTTAAAATCAATTTAAAACAATTAAAATTTAAAATCAATTTAACGCAATTAAAAAGAATCTAACGAAAATATTCAAAACGATTTTCCTTCCTGAAGCTGCCAACGCTTTTCGACCGTATGTCGTGATCACAGGAATGAAAATTACCGAATAGAGTTGAACCTGAAACTTAAATAGAGATTATTTGTCTTCGCGCATGCGCGTAAAGGTCCACGCATCGAAGATCAAATATGGCCGCAGAACATTAACAGAATTCTCGTGTCATTTAATTTCAACGGTTTCTGCAATTAATAGTCACGTATAATTACGTTGAACGTTAAGTATTTTGGCCTCGTTAAATAAAAAAGTATGTTTTTCGTTAATGGCATGAAAGGCTAATTCTGACGCTGCTGAACGAGAAGCACGAACTGAGGCTTCGTGTTGATTTACACGAATATTAAGAGAAAACCGAGTCGAACCTTGGTAAGACGAGTCACAATCACCGCAAGAAATGTTGTATACTAGATCATTAATTTGTGTTGCGAACGCGGAAAGAACCGAGCGATTGTTCAGTATAGTGTGTAACTCCCGTATTGGCCTGGCCACAATTTAAAATTCGGTATCTTTAAAGAATCTGTTCAGCTGTTTGTGCCACTGTTCAACATATGGGACAGAAATAAAGTATTTTTTGATATTACTATTGTTGGTTGTTGTAGTATTTTGTATCCTATCCTTAGCCTGAACCCTAATTCGGTTTGTTGTAGCAGGGGGACAACCCCTGTTTAAGAATCTGCTAGTTAATATTTGTATTTCTGAGCCCAAAGCAGATTCCGTCGTTGAATATTTATAGGCATTTAGAAATTGATTAAAGATAATCGATCTTTTGTAGGTGAACGGGTGATAGCTATTATAATGTAGAAGCATACCGGCTTTGAATGGCTTGGTGCAAAATTACATTAAATCAACACTAAGGTACTCCGTCCAAAGTTACCACCATATTTCTTTTCTAAAATATTGCCTTCAAAACAACATCGTTCCGAAGTTTGCCAGGGTTAATATAAATCAAAATATTTCAGGCATACAACAACTAACACTGGCCACATCGCGTAATATTGTTAAGCATGCCTTAAAATCTCGATATTCGAATAAACAAAAATACCTTTCCCAGGTTAGGAAGCTTCGTGATAAATTAAAAAAATTAACTACATCCGAACGATTGGTCTGTATTGAAGACCTCCATTGATTTGTGATGGGAAGCACAGGCCTCAGAAATAAAAAACAGCCACGTTAATAAGTTGCAAATATTATCAGATAGGTCAAGACACGTTCATGCGAATTCTAACACATTGTCGAGGACGTTCAACCAAGTTCATACGAGTTGGGTGACAACCCCCCCTTCCCCCCACACACAGACACACAACGTACTGCCGCAGAATGTCAGCTAGTTCACGAACACTCCCTTACCCAGTATTCAACGAACCGACATATCAACAGGTTACAAATCTTTCCTCGTGTATACTATCGCAGGACCACTTTTATCCAAAGGACTAAATTATAATTTACCTCGAAAACTATCTAAAAACAATGCGTAATTAATATTGAATTAGGACTTTGTAATGTTCCACAAAAAGATATATTTATTCAACAAGTTAACCAAGTAGTGAATAACATAAAAGAAACGCGACTTCCTAAATTGAATACACATGACAGTTCAGCTTTACGAGAGCTTCGGGGAAATAAGGACATTATCATATAGAGGGCAGATAAAGGAGATACAGTGGTAATACTAGATAAACCTGATTATATTAATAAGTTATATTCAGTTGTTCAGATACCTCCACTTATCTTGAAGTAGACCAGGCACTGTTTACCAATTTGGTCAGTCAATACAATAAAACGTTAAACACGTATCGAAAACACGACTATATTACTATGGCTCAGTTAAAGGAATTAAGGCCAGAACATACAATATTTCTGCACTTTTTGGTCAGGTAAAATTACACAAGACTGGATTTCCTATTCGACCTATTGTTTCCTACAGAAACTCGGCATTTTCATCCTTAGCCACACATATATATAGCATTATAAAACCCTTTAGACAGGTAATACAATTTGGGATTAAGAGAACTTCGATACATTGTTTAATAATCTTAAAGACTGTACACTCGGCGACAATGACAATTTATTCTCACTAGATGTTACCTCGTTATATACGAATGTAAACGTTGAATACACATTAGATATTATTTGGGATATGTTAAATAAAATCTAGGCACCGATTAATTATACGAAGCTACCTATTAAGGAAATTTTTCACTTAATTAAACTGTTAGTTGAGGCTAACTACATCACCTTTCGAGACAAGGTGTACAAACAAATTTTTGAATTACCAATGGGTTTGAGCCTGAGCTGCTTAATGTCAGAGATCTATCTTTCAAAGATTGAGCAGATACATTTGGCACCTTTTCGACCCCGTATCACATACTATGGGAGGTATTTAGACGATGTTCTAGTTATTACTGATGGTAGTACTATCCAAGACATTGTACATTCGTTTAATAATATTCATTCTAGACTCAAATTTACATTGGAAAGGGAGGATACGGATACAAAGTCATTAAACTTTCTAAATTTCACGCTTACTCGGGACTCGAATAAAATCCAATTTAGCATCTATCGAAAACCTACAAACACCGGTATGCTTCTACATTATAACAACTATCACCTACAAAAGATCGATTATCTTTAATCAATTTCTAAATGCCTATAAATATTCAACGACGGATTCTGCTTTGGGCTCAGAAATACAAATATTAACTAGCAGATTCTTAAACAGGGGTTATCCCCTTGCACAATAAACCGAATTAAGGTACAGGCTAAGGACAGGATACAAAATACTACACCAACCAACAATAGTAATATCAAAAAATACTTTATTTCTGTCTCATATGTTGAACAGCGGCACAAACAGCTTAACAGATTCTTTAAAGAAATCGAATTTAAAATTGTGGCCAGGCCAATACAAATTGCACACTATACTGAACAATCGCTCGGTTCTTTCCGCGTTCGCAACACAAATTAATGATCAACATTTCTTGCGGTGATTGCGACTCGTCTTACCAAGGTTAGACGCGATTTTCTCTTAAGAAAAATCGTTTGGACAATATCGCCTGGAAAATAGGGGTTCAGGGAAGGGTTATTCAGGATCACTGTTGATTTACCCGCAATATCAACCAAATTATTTTTTTCCCTGATCCAAATGTGTCTGGGGATCCAATGAATATCAAATTTAGAATCTTTGCAGTTGTGTGGGTATTATGTGAGTGAAACAAAACGATGAGCTCATCCTCATATAAACATGTTTCAACAGTTTTAAGAATATCTTGCGTGACCATTAATTAAAGGTGCCTGAATTCCCACTGATAAAGCTCCAAGCTGCAGCCGAAATGAAAGATACTAACATAATTCTCGCTAGGGTAGTGCATTTATTTAACACACCTGGTGAAACTGCAAAGAAACTCCTGGTGGGGAGCCTCTATAATGTGAAATTGATGTCGTTAGTAACATACCTACAATAAAAAATATTAGGAGATGAAAGTAAATATTAGGAATGAAGTTAAATTACTTCGAATTCATTTTGCTGTGATAATAAAATGATTTTCTCATCGAATTATCTGTAAAGGAGCGAACTGAAATTTACCTGAAGGTTTTGAGAAACCGCTCTTCGAATTCAGGAAGACCAGTGTAATGCAGAATAACAGACTCTGTAAAAACGTTAAATATTACTTTAATTTTTAAATTCTGCAACAAAAGTAACACAACAGTTGAATGTTCAACGAAAATTTTCAAATAAACCTTTAAATAATTAATTAAATCTTTAAATAATTACTTTACGTAAGTAATCATCATAATTAAGGACGCTTACCAGTAATTTTGCCATGGTCAAAGTATGCTATTCTAACCAGAAGAATCTCTACGCGGTTCACTGTTTGGAAATTATCTTTATGAACTTTTATATACGAAACAGAAATGTTTATTATACGAAGTTTGCGAGATTTTCTTTCTATGTTTCTTATTTAGTATTCAACATCCATAGACGATTGGAACACTTTGAAGCATTATACAGCACGCGTGTTTATGAGAGAGAAGAAACAATGTGTTTGGGATTAGAACTTGTTGTTTATTATAAAATAATAAATATGTTGTTGTTGTTGTTGTTGTGGGGGTTTTGTGGCGCATAAGCTACTTTGACTATAATGCGCCTATTCATTTATATTAAAATGGAAATGAGGAAGTATCGCACAGTCTGAAAAGTCCTTAATCAAAAAAGACTAAAAATTCCAGTTTGCTTGAGAAAGCGGAAAAATTCAAAAATATTGGCCTTGTCATTGTTATTGGTTGATGAAGGTTAGCCACGGTTAACCTTCATCTAGAATTATTGGTTGATGAAGGTTAACCATGGTTTATAGAGTTGAAATTCTGTCTTGTTTATAATAGGAGCAGCCAATGAGAATGTGTTTAACAGTCATATTAATACAACAATGTAGACACTGTGGTGAATCATCTCCTGTGAGTAAATGAAGGTGGGTCAGGTGAGTATGACTTATTCTTGCTCTTGAAAGGATTACTTCTTCTCGTCTTGATGTACGGACACTGGAGAGCCAGATTTTCGGAACCTGTTTAATCTCAAAGAGTTTATTATTAGTTTGGGAATGCCACAGTGCTATCCATTCTGATAAGCATGCAGTACGAATCATTAATGAATAGTCTGATTCTGGAACGGGGATATTGGTTAAATCTAAGCTGGTTGGGTTTTTTGCAGCTTTAACAACCAATTCATTGCCCAAAATACCAGAATGTGCTGGTATCCAGCAGAAGGTGACTAGTTGGTGGCGTTCTTCAATCTGCAGTAATAATCTTCTAATTTCATTTATTGTTGTTGTTGTTTTGGTGTTTATTGGCGCATCGACAACGGAGATCATAGTGCGCCAGTTCATTTGTTATACAATGTTCTCTTTATATAAATCTTGTTCGAATGTACAAGGTTAACTGTTTCTGTGGTATTATACTATTATTTACAGCAGATGGTATATGTTGATTGTTTGTATGAATCTAAAAATATCTGACACGTGTTCTTTGTCACCTATATGATCTTTCCTTTATATAGTGATGAAAAAATTTGGTGTCGATCATTTTCATATGTTGGGCATTCTATAAGCATATGTTTCTATAAGATAGTATTGCATACGTGGCATCTTGGGGATTCTTTTGCACGTAATAGATAACCATTTGTGAAATGTGTATGGCCTATCCGCAATCTGGTCAGAACAACTTCTTCTCTCATTGATTTCCTTATGCTCGTTTTCCAGTGCTCAACTTTTGGTTTTATTTCATATAATTTATTCCATGTTTGTTTTTGCCAGTGTTCTTGCCATTGGGTTAGACAGCGATTTTTAATGATTGGCTTGTAGTCCTTATGGGGAACTGTGAAATATTGTTCTTGAAGGTTGGTGGTTGATTTTGCAATTCTATCCGCTTCTTCATTTCCTTTTATCCCTTTGTGTCTTGGTATCCAGCAGAAAAGTATCTCTTGTTTTTTATTTGTGAAGCCTGTTAGTATCTGTTTAATTTTCCAGAGTACTGGATGGGTTATATTGCTTGTGTTTTGTATGGCTTGGATTACACTTAATGAATCACAGTATATTTCTGTTCTCAGGTGGTAGGTGGTTCTGAAACGCTCCAGGGCTATCTGAACTGCTACTAATTCTGCAGTGTAGACACTGCATTCTTTTGGGAGTTGGCGTGACAATGTAACATCTGGGAATACTGCTGCTGCTCCTACATGGTTCTCTGATTTTGATCCGTCTATATATATATATATATATATTGGTAGGTGATTGGGATATTGCATTCTATGTGCTGCATGCAGTTGTTGAAAGTTGCAGTCTGATAAAGTATTTTTATTCCAGTTTTGTGTGAGGAGTTCAGAAGCTGTGGTATGGTTTATCCATGGTGGATCTATATGTCCTTCTTGGTTTGCAACGTTATCTATTTTGAGATCATGTATTATCAGTAGCTCCTGTAGTCTGATGCCTTGGGGCGGGTTTGCTCTTTTGCGGTTCCTATATATGTTTTCCTATTTTGGCGAGAATAAAGTTGTCCAATTAGGATGGTCTCTTATGGGTCTTATCCTGTAAGCATACAGCAATGACAACTGTTCTCTCCTCAGGAACAGTGGTGATTCATTAGCCTCTGTATATAGGGGATGTGCGGAAAGCTCCTGTTGCTATTCGTATTGCACTGTGGTGAATCGGATTAAGCCATTTGAGGGCGCTCTTTGTTGCTGATGCATAAACCGGTGCTCCATAATCTATTTTTGACCTTACTATTGCTTTATGCAAGTTGAGCAGGATATAACGGTCTGCCCCCCAAGATGTTGTTGTTAAGACTTTAAGAATATTAAGTTGTTTCATACATTTTATTCGTAGTTCTTTTATATGTTCTACAAAGGTCAACTTGTTGTCTAGAATAAGTCCAAGAAATTTTACACTTTGTTTAACTGGTATTGTGTTACCTTGCAATATTAGTTCAGGTTCAGGGTGTAAATTTCGTTTTCTATAGAAATGTACGCAGACTGTTTTTTCTTTTGATATTCTAAACCCGTTTTTCTGGGCCCAGGGACTGACGTTGTTAATTGCACATTGTAGTTGTCTTTATATTGTTCCCGTGTTCTGTGCTTGATATGAAATACTGAAATCATCTACATAGTGCATATGACACTGTGGGTGGTAGTTGTTTCCCAAGGACTCCCTTGGGGAACTCTTTCTTCTTGTTTATATGTTTTCTCTCTGATCGCTCACTGAGGGGGTGATGGTAGATGGCTCTCTGTCTTCTAACTTTTCCATTAATGCTGGTGTCCCCCAAAGTTCTGACCGTTTGGTCGTCCCGGAGTATATACAGAAAATTTATTTATATGATTTTGACATAGTGTTTTGTACTCTAATTTGAAATGTTATATTTTTCATGAAATTTTGAATGAATAGTGGTAAATGTACTCTGAGTCCTGCATCGTGGATATCTTGTAATATACCGTGTCTCCATGCTGTTGTTGTTGTTGTTGATGGGGTTTTAAGTGAAATGGCTACTTAGAAATAATTGGAAAGTGATCACTGTTGAAGGGATCGGTTAATACCGACCATGTCATGATTGGAAATATGGATGGTGAACAAATTGACAAGTCTATTGCGGAAGCAGATCCGGTTGCTAAGTGGATGTAGGTAGGAGATCAAGAATTTAATAAATTAAGATCATTATTATGCATGAATTCCTCCATCAATTTGCCTCTTATATCCATTGTGGCCGATCCCCACAATGGATGGTGTCCATTAAAGTCACCAAAAAGACAAATTGGAGTTGGGAGTTGTGCAATGAGGTTGTCAAGTTCTGAAAGCAGAAGTGGGGCAGATGGCGGAATATAAATGGAAACAATTGTAAATGACGTACCAACTGCAAGGCGAGCTGCCACAGCTTCTAGGGTAGTTCTCAATTGGATCGGCTTGGATGGTATGTTAGCGTTAACAAGAATAGCAACTCCTCCACGTGCAGGTGATACCGAGTTCCTATCTCGTCTGTAAATGGTATAACTTGAAAATTTTGGTAAAACTTGGGGCGACAAGAATGTTTCCTGTAAGCGTACACCTATGGGATTAAATTGAGCTATTAAATCCCTTATGTCATCGGAATGAGTGCTTAGTCCTCTGCAATTCCATTGTATGATCTTATTCATTATTTAGGTTTACCTGAGGGTGATTCATCTGACTGTTTTCTGTACGTGGGACATTTTTTCCGGTCCTTTTTTGAGAATGTGGGGCGTCCAGTATCCATGGTGTCCTCTGCATGGAGTTCTAGAATAGGTTCCTCATTGTCTAGCAGCTCATCTACCTCCATACGTTTGGAGGGAGATTCCGTTTTTTTAGAGACTGCTTCAGATTTTAATTGTTCTTTTCCAACTGGGGCTAATGGGGTATGAGTAGGAATACTGATTGGAGTATTTGTGGCTTCGCTAGTTCTTTTTGGAGGATTATCTTTCTTTGAGGTTGAAAGCGTAGATTTGAGCCAGTTCGCCAGAGAGGTGTTAGGTGGAACTGATACATCTGTTTGAGCTGCAGTAGAAATGAAGTTCCGAGTGCGAGCTGCATAGGAACGACTACTTGTCAGGGTCGACATAACTTGTCTACGTGCCTCAGGAAAGGTGACTTTATTTTCTATTTTGTACTTTTGAATTTTCTTTCCTGTAATCCATAGCTCACATGTTTTGGAAAAAGCTGGGTGGCTTTCTTTGCAGTTGGGACAAACAGGGGTTTTGACAGAGCAATCCGCTTGAGTATGATCTTTAGAGCCGCAGATGGGACATATGGCCTCACCTCTACATGCCTGCTGCGAATGCCCGTATTTCTGGCATTTGAAGCAGCGAACGGGATTCGGGATAAATGGTCTTATACGACAATTCAAATAGCCAGCTTTAATTGAGGATGGTAAGTCTGGCGTACTGAATGTTAAGATGATCGATCTCGTTGGAGTGAGATTTCCATCTTTTTTAGTCATAATCCGTTTCACATTTGTAACTTTTTGACTACTTAGTTCTTGAAGTAGCTCTTCTTCGGAGACTGTAATTAGGTCCCACTCACTGATTACACCCTTTGATGAATTTAAGGTTCTGTGTGGAGTAATTGATACTGTGAGCCCACAAAATGATGTTGTGTTTAAGAGCCGCTCAGAATGTTTAGCGGTGGCAGTTTCAATGAGGAGATCTCCAGATTGTAGTCTTTTCACCATTTTCGGTGATCCAGTAATTGATTCCAAATATTTTTGAATCAAGAACGGTGACAATTTTCCTACAGGTTGGGAGGATAAGGAATGAATGACCAAGAAATTTGGTAATTCATCATGGCATTCAGGTTCCCTTCTAAGCCTTTTGGGCTGGTTGGTGTCACGGTCGTTGTCAGGAATTTCTGACCTTGAGCTTGATGGCTCTAAAGGTGGATAATTAGTCGTATCCATGTTAGCTCCTTTTGGCCCTGGGGGTATATTTTTACCACCCAGATTACCGGCCCCGCCACGGGGAGGCAGGAGCAGTGCCGCTTGTGGCCAAGCGTATAGGTTAGTACAATTAGTAAGACTAATTTAATTAAAGAAAAAGGGTCTTTCCATCTTCTGGGCTCTCTTCTTAGTGCTTTTAAGAAAAAGGGCTAATTAACGAAAAAGTTTAATAATCAAGGGAGAAAACAAAAGAGAACTTAGTCGCTTAGAGGAAAACGCTTTTCAATCGCACGAGAATCGCTTGGCCATGGAAACGCTTGGCACCCGGGGCCCTGGGGAGCATAAAGTAAGGTCTATCGCTGAGCTTGTTCCTGTTGGAAGGTGGAAATACGTGTGTTTTCCACTGTTCAGAAGGAATAGATTTTTGGCATCTATTATTTTTTCTATTTGATGTCCTCTTTTATTAAAATCAGTATTTCCCCATAAATGGTGATGTCCATTTAGATCCCCCATTATACAGTAGGGAGGGGGTAGTTGATCTATTAGTTCTTCTAAGTCTTCGTAATTTATTTCCTGGTTCGGAGGTAAATATATTGATACTATTGTTATTAAACGACTTGTTGCTATACGTACTGCTACTGCCTCAAGAGTGGTTTGTAGGTGGACTGCTTGGACTGGTATGTGAGAGTTGACAAGGATTGCTACTCCTCCATGGGCTATAGAATTATTTATTCGGTCTCGTCTATGTATACTGTAATTCTTGATTAAGATTGCATCTTCAGGTTTTAGATACGTTTCTTGAAAGCAGAAACATATCGGGTGATATTGAGAAATTAAATCACGAACATCGTCAATATTCTTACGGAAACCTCGGCAATTCCATTGAATAAAAGTACTACTCATTGTTTTGTTTTAGATGAGTTTTCTGGTTGTTTTCTCGTTACTGTTTTAAAATTTTTCTGTCCGTGATTTGTCTTTTTTAGGGAAATATGGCTTTCCAGTGTCCATATCTTCCTCGGCAAATATTTCTAGAACGGGTTCTTCTTGTTGTGTTTTTCCTGCTGTGTCCATTTGTTCAGCAGCATGGTGCATTATTATCGAGGTATCTTCTTTGGTTTTTCCCTGCGGTGGTGAAAATACTGTTGGCGGAACTGAGATAGGGGTGTTTGCCGCCTGTTCTCGTTTCTGCTGTTTTGGGGGCATGAGCCATTTGCGTGCCCAGTCTGACAACGATTCATTTGGTGCTATTGTAACGTCGGTTTGTGATCCTGTTGTTTGTTGATTCTGGGTTATTTGCACTACTTGAGCAATCTGTGCATAGGTAGGTTTCCTTGTGTTGGCTGGTTGTATCGTCTTTCTGGCTTCCTGGTATGTAACTTTGTGTTCTGCTTTGTATCTTTGTATCTTGGATGATTGTTTTCTACATCAGCATGTTCGGGAGGCAACTAGAGGGAGTAATACTCTTGATTTGATTATCAGCAGTGATTCTTCATGCATTAAGAATCTGCAGATAAATGAACCACTAGGTGGCAGTGATCACAGTGTGCTGAAGTGGGATTTTCTCAAAGAGGTAACTACCATTAGGGGTAAAGGGAAGGGTCATTGCTTCCGTAAAGGCGACTACAATGGACTGAGACAGTATTTAAATTCTATACAGTGGGACCAACTGATGATGTTACCAACAGCAAATTCAAAATGGGAAGCATTCAAAGAACTTATCTTGGAAGCTACTAGGCTTTACATACCAACTAAGAAATATTGTTCAAGGTTTAGGCCAAAATGGATGTCAGATGAACTAATGAGGCATATGGCAGAGAAGAAAAATGCATGGGATACTTACAAATTAACACATGACACAGAAGCCTATGATAGATACAAGTTGATATGCAACCAAGTTACAAAGGAGGTTAGGCAGGCGAAGGCAGATTACGAGAAATCCTTGGCAAGGGATGCAAAGAAAAACAGCAAAGAGTTCTTTACTTATGTAAACTCTAGAAGGAAGGGGATGAATCAGATTGGTCCACTTGATATTGATGGGTCAACTGTTGATGATCCTGCTCAGGTAGCTAACAAACTAAATGAATATTTTGCATCGACATTCACACATGAGGAGTTATTCAGCAAGGGGAATGCCAGAGGTGTATTCAACTCTAGCAGTAAGCTACAGAATCTTGAAATAACTGGGAGTAAAGTGGAGGAGAAACTGTTGAAGATAAACACAAGAAAGACACCCGGGGTGGATGGGATCTATCCAGTTATATTAAAGGAGGCAAAGGAAGTAAGCAAACCCTTAGCCATAATTATGAGAGCTTCCTTGGACTCAGGGGAGGTACCCATAGACTGGAAATGTGCAAATGTGACCCCAATTCACAAAGGAGGATCAAAGGCTGACACAAGTAATTATAGACCTGTGAGCTTAACTTCTGTTCCAGGAAAATTAATGGAGGCACTGGTTAAAGAAGCACTGCTGGATCATTTAGACAAGACTTCAGTTATAGCTCAGACACAGCATGGTTTTGTTAAGGGGAAGTCTTGCCTGACCAACTTGATTGGATACTATGATGCAGTCACAAAAGAACTGGATGCAGGGAATAACTGTGATATTATATACTTGGATCTTAGAAAGGCTTTTGATACTGTTGCACATGGAAGACTGCTACACAAATTGGAGCAGTGTGACATTGGAGGCAAACTGCTGCTATGGATAAAGGGGTGGTTGAGGGGGAGAAGACAGAGAGTGGTAATCAATGGACACTGCTCATCGTGGACTAATGTTATTAGTGGAGTCCCTCAGGGCTCAGTGTTGGGTCCATTATTGTTTTCTGTATTTATAAATGATATTGATGATGGTATATCAAGCTTAATGTCCAAGTTTGCAGATGATACAAAGGTTGGCAGGGTTGTCAAGGACACTACTGACACTATGCTGCTGCAACAGGATCTGGAAAGGTTGAGCAGATGGGCTGAGAGGTGGCAAATGAAGTTTAACATTGACAAATGTAAAGTACTACACATGGGAAAAAGCAACCCCAGAGCAACGTATCAACTCTGTGGTACTACACTGACAGTGGTAGAGAATGAAAAGGACTTGGGGGTGATTGTGCAGGCAGATATGAAGTTCTCTGAGCAGTGCAGACGGGCTGCAAGAGTAGCTCATGGAGTATTGTCAATGATATACAGGAATTTTTCCAGCAGGGATAAGGAGGTGATTATTCCATTGTATAAGGCAATGGTCAGGCCACACCTAGAGTACTGTATACAGGTCTGGAGGCCTCATTTCAAGAAGGATGTAGAGCTGCTGGAACGAGTACAGAGAAGGGCAACAAGATTAGTGAATGGAACAAAGGGGTGCACTTACAAAGAAAGGCTTAAGTTTTGCAAATTACAGTGTCTGGAGACTAGGCACCAGCGAGGTGATCTGATAGAGGTGTATAAAGCCTTGAATGGTTTAAGCATGCTCAATACTGATGGGATTCTTCCTCTAGCTCAGAAAAATCACCTGAGAGGGCATAAATTCAAATTGAGGAAAGACAGATGTAGGATAGACGTGCGTAAATTTGCCTTTAGCCAGCGGGTGGTTGGTTGGTGGAACAGACTGCCATCCCTTGTGGTGGAGGTTGATAGCCTAAATAAGTTTAAGGCTCAGCTGGACAGGTATTTTGAACGAACAGAGGGGTGAAGTGGAAGTGGGTTTTTTTTTTTTGGCTGATGCTGCATAAGCTTGCTTTCTTGCATCAAATGCCTCTACTAATGCTAATGCTAATGCTAATCTTTGGATTTTCCTTTCCTGTTTCCATCTTTCGCATTCTCGAGAATAGGCAGTGTGGCTTCCACCACAGTTTGGGCATTTAGGGTGCTCGGTTGTGCATTCTTCATTGGTGTTGTTGTTGTTGTTGTTGTTCGGTTTAACGACACAAGGGCAACTAAGGCCAAATTGGGTCTCTTCATCGTTAATTGAAAATAAGCATATTGTTAGAGAGATTACATTATATGCTTCTGTACAAACCAATATGTTTTATATATAATAAAAGTTCTTCAATATTTGCTTCATTTCCTAAGATGCGAGATAAATCAGGTGATATATTCAATTTAGAGAGACACAGAAAAGTGTTTGACCGGATGATTGAATGTAAGGGACAATTGTTTGTTTGTTTGTTTTGATTTTATTGGCGCATTAGCTACTAGGGCTATAATGCGCCAAGACCAGGTCATTTTTAACAAAAATTTTAAATTTCAGTGACCTAATTAGTTAGGTCACTATGTCAAAAGGTATAAAATAAAAATGTAAATTTTATACACGAGTAAAAATATTTATTGTTTTTAAAAAGCTAAAAACAGCAGACACATGGTCATTGTCAGATAAAATCTGACTGAGTGCATACGGCTCAGTCAGATGATTAAAAGCGGTAAAACGGATATTGCTAAAAGCTGGACAATCAATTAAAATGTGTCTGAAAGTTAAAATTGTGCCACAAGACTCACACATAGGAGGGTCATCAGCCCTCAGCAAAAACGAATGAGTCAGATGACTGTGTCCTATGCGGGTCCGGGCAAGAACAACTTCCTCCTTACGATTTCTGCGCAGACTAGACTGCCACGGTTCAATTACAGGCTTTATTTGATATAATTTATTCGCGGTCTGTCTATTCCACGAATCCTGCCATTGGGAGTGTATCTTCTGCTGTATTATTTGCCTGTAGTCTGTATAGGGGACTGACAGGCAGCGATTGTTATTGGAGATTGCTGATTTGGCTGCGGCGTCAGCCAAATCATTTCCCGTAATCCCAATGTCGCTGGGAATCCAGCAGATGCGGATATCATATTCACGTTCATGGAGAGAGTGAATCTTCTGCTGAATGCTAGACAGAACCGGATGAGGATTATACCTAACAGATATTAAAGCCTGTAACACGCTGAGAGAGTCGGAATATAAAACGAACCGTTGGTATTGGCATTCGCCAATGTGATCCAAGGCTAACTCTATAGCGTGCAGCTCTGCAGTAAAAATGCTGCATTCAGACGGAATCTGCTCCGATGTAGTGCTGTCTGTAAAGACAGCAGCAGATCCCACGTACAATTCCGACTTCGAGCCGTCTGTGTAAACTGGCGCGAAGTCAGAATGTTCAGCTCGGTGTGCTGAATAAAGCTGCAGGTAGACAGACGATGGAGTGTCCGACTTTCCCCAATTTCTAAGGGACAAGTCACATGCCGGAACATGAGCATGCCAGGGTGAAAGGGGTTGCTTCGGTATTTGAGCAACCTTGTCTACCTTGATATTAAGATCTTTGAGTAGCTCTTGGAGACGAATACCAAAAGGACGATTGGCAGTCTTACGGGTGTTGTACAAATTTTCCCATCGTGGCTCAAAAACGGATGGCCACGTAGGATGGTCTGGCAGGGATTTCAGTTTTAGAGCGTAGTTTAGAGACAACTGCTTACGTCGAAGTGATAACGGCGGTTCGTTTGCTTCGACATATAAGCTCTGGGCTGGAGATGTTCGATATGCTCCAATAGCGGTACGGAGAGCCAGATGATGGACAGGATCCAGCCAACGAAGTACACTGTCTCTGGCCGAATTGTATACCTGGGACCCGTAATCTAGTCTGGATCGTACAAGTGCACGGTAGATGCGTAGTAGGGTGTATCGATCCGCACCCCAAGATGTAGAGGAAAGAGAGCGCAGAATATTCAGCCCTCTTGTGCACTTTCTGCGGAGTTGACGGATGTGATCCAGAAAGGTCAACTTTTTATCAAATACGAGTCCCAAAAATTTTGTGTCCGCCACTACTGGAATATTAATTTGTCCGAGCCTTAATTCAGGTTCAGGATGAAGATTACGCTTACGGCAAAAGTGCACGCAAACGGTCTTCTCCGGCGAGAACCTGAAGCCATTTGCAAGTGTCCAGGAGTTGAGGCGATCAATGGCTTTCTGCAGTTGTCTTTCAATAACCCTCATGTTGCATGACTGACAAAAAATGCTAAAGTCATCAACATAGAGGGCACTGTTTACAGTTGGAGGAAGTTGTTCTGTGATGGAATTTACTTTGATGGCAAAAAGCGTGACACTTAATACTGATCCTTGTGGTACTCCCTCCTCTTGGCTAAAGGAACGAGAGAGTGAGGATCCCACACGAACTTGGAAAGATCGATTGGCTAAAAAGTTTTTAATAAAAATGGGGAGATTCCCCTAAGACCTAGGCTATGCAGATCTTTTAAGATGCCAAATCTCCAAGTTGTGTCATACGCTTTCTCCATGTCAAAGAACTCCGACACCAAGTGTTCGCGTTTTAGGAAAGCATCCCGGATGGATGTTTCCAGTCTAATTAAATGATCAAGAGTTGATCTATTTTTTCGGAAGCCGCACTCGATGCTGGAGAGACGATCATTCGATTCTCAATACCACATTAATCGTTTGTTTGTTTGTTTGTTTGGTTGGGGTTTTTTTTTGGCGCATGGGCATCTATGGCCATAGTGCGCCATACATAAGTTAGTATTTCTGCTATTTCGTTATAGATCGAGGGTCAGGAGACTGATTTTTGACTAGCTAAAGGAGGTGGTATACATTGATCGCTTTGAGAAAAGTAAAAATCTTTGAGACATTTGTTTTATTGCCCAAAAGTGAAACAAGTGTTAGTGGGTCTTCAGTTGTGGCTGGAGTGAAGATATTCTGGCGTTCTATTGCAAATTTTGCGCATTCCACAAGGATATGTTTCACTGAAAGTACTGTTTTACAGTGATCACACTGGGGGTGATTCTCCCCTCTTAAAAGATAACCATGAGTAATATTAGTGTGACCTATTCGGAGACGAGCTAATATTACCTCCTGTTGTCGAATTGCACTGAGGCTTGAAGGCCATTGCTCAAGATTTGGCTTGATACTTCGAAGCTTATTTTCAAGTTGATTTTGCCATGTTGATTGCCACTGGTACATGCATTTTTCCTGTATTATTTGTCTATAATCTTGATGTGGAACTCTCCACTGTACATCAGGTGGTAAGTCGGCCGTTTTTGCGGCACTGTCCGCTAATTCATTTTCTGGAATTCCCATATGTCCTGGGACCCAACAGAAGTGTATGGTTTTTCCAAGCTCAGATAAGGTATATAAAGAGTTTGTTATTTCTTTAACGACAGGGTGGGTGATGTTCATGGTGTTTTCCAGGGCTTGAAGTGCACTTAGGGAATCAGAGAATATTATGCTGCTTTCAATATTGGAGGACTCGATATGCTTCAGTGCAACCTGAATTGCCATTAGTTCAGCAGATTTTGATTTGATTTGATTTGATTTGATTTTTTATGGCGCATCGGCAGCTAAGACCATAATGCGCCAAGTCACATTTAAAATACTACTAAAAATTTTGGTAGCCAAGGCTACCACGTCAGGCAATTAGTTTTTAGGTAAAAGAGGTAGTAATTAAAAGTATAAAACTTATATCTTTGTATAGAAATTAATAGAATGTAAAAAGTTAAAAACGTCAGACATGTTGTCTCTGTCGCCTATTAACTGACTGAGTGTAAATGGCTCAGTCAAATTATTAAAAGCGGTAAAACACAAGCACCGTGCTTCAATAAAAGTAGGACATTCTATTAAAATATGACTGATGGTTAAAATGACATTACACATCTCGCACATAGGTGGGTCATCCGCCCTCAGCAAGTAGGAATGGGTTAGATGACTATGACCTATGCGGAGCCGAGCAAGAACAACTTCCTCTCTTCGGACCCTGCGTAAACTGGACAGCCATTGCGTAATTACAGGCTTAATATGACGTAGTTTATTTGTGGTCTGTCCGTGCCAAGAATCTTGCCATTGGGAATATAATCTAGAGCGTATTATTTGCCTGTAGTCTGTATAGGGGACTAACAGGCAATGACTATCCAGGGAAATGGCTGATTTGGCAGCGGTATCAGCTAGTTCATTTCCCCGAATCCCAATGTGGCTTGGGATCCAGCAAAAGCGAATATCAAACTCCAATTCTACAAGAGAAAATAGAATGTGCCGGATCCTGGACAGGATCGGATGAGGGTTATACCCCACCGATACTAGAGCCTGTAACACGCTTAATGAATCGCAATAGATCATATACCTCTGGTAGTCGTGATTTTTAATGTGATCTAGGGCTGTTTCTATAGCACGCAACTCCGCAGTATAAATGCTACTTTCATGTGGGATCTTATAAGACAATGTTTTGTGAGGGAACACAACAGCAGATCCCACATAACATTCTAACTTTGAGCCATCTGTATAGACAGGCACAAAGTCAGAATACTGCTGTCTATGTGATGCAAAGAGTTGCTGGTAGACAGATGGCGGTGTAGTAGCCTTCTCCCAGATCTTAAGGGAGAAGTCACAAGTTGGAAAACAGGCATGCCAGGGTGGAAGGAATTGCCTTGGTGACTGGGCAACGTTGTCTACCGTCAAGCCTAGTTCATTCAACAGCCCTTGAATTCGAATACCAAAAGGTTTGTTGGCTGTCCGACGCGTGTTGTAGAGGTTTTCCCAGCGCGGCTCAAAAACGGATGGCCACGTGGGATGATCGGGCAGGGATTTTAATTTGAAGGCGTACTGTAACGACAACTGCATACGACGAAGACACAGAGATGGTTCATTTGCTTCAACGTAAAGGCTTTGGACAGGAGATGTGCGAAATGCTCCAGTGGCTGTCCGGATGGCTTGATGGTGGATTGGATCTAACCACCGAAGTGCACTATCTCTAGCAGAACCATAAACCTGAGACCCATAGTCGAGTTTGGAACGGACGAGTGCTCGGTAAAGGCGAAGAAGGGTAGAACGATCTGCGCCCCACGAGGTTGACGAAAGGGCACGAAGGATGTTAAGCCCTTTGACACATCTTGTCCTCAGCTGACGAATGTGTTGTAAAAATGTCAGCTTTTTGTCGAAAATAAGTCCAAGGAATTTGAATTCTGCTACAACTGGGATGTTATTTTGCCCAAGCCTTAATTCTGGGTCAGGATGAAGATTACGTTTGCGACAGAAGTGTACACAAACGGTCTTCTGTGATGAAAATCTGAACCCATTAGCTAAAGACCAAGCTGTGAGACGATCAATGGTTTTCTGCAGTTGCCTTTCAATGACCCTCATATTGCATGAATTGCAAAATATAGCAAAGTCGTCTACATAGAGGGCATTGTTTACAGTGGGAGGAAGTTGTTCTGTGATAGAGTTTATTTTAATTGCGAAAAGCGTAACACTTAGAACGGATCCTTGTGGGACTCCCTCTTCCTGAGAGAAAACTCGAGAGAGGGTGGATCCTAAACGGACTTGAAATTGGCGATTCGAAAGAAAGTTTTTAATAAAAACAGGAAGGTTACCTCTAAGACCAAAGTTATAGAGGTCTTTTAAAATTCCAAATCGCCAGGCTGTGTCGTACGCTTTTTCAATATCAAAGAAAACTGCTACCAAATGCTCGGATTTAATAAAAGCATCACGAATGGACGTTTCCAATCGGATTAAATGATAGAGAGTGGATCTATTTCTTCGGAAGCAGTTCAGCAGAAAAGATACTGAACTCATGTGGCAGTTTGTAGGCTAATGTTATGTTCGGGAAAACTGCGGCGATTCCAACGTGGGTGTCATTCTTTGACCCATCTGTATGAACTACAATGAAGTTTGGAAACTGCTCCACCACTGCATGGTACAATTGCAAAAAATTTCTTTATTTAGTGCAGATTTATCCCATTTATGAAGGTATTTATCACATAAAGGTGGAGTAATTCTCCACGGTGGAAGGAGTAGTGGAGGGGTACTTGTGATATTATCAAAACTCAGATTAAGTTCTTCTAGAAGATGTCTTATTCTTATACCTAACGGTCTGTTAGCAGTAAGGCGGTTATGGTATAACCTGCTGTGTTGGGGAGTGAAAAGTAATTCCCAATTTGGGTGTTCAGGCATAGATCTAATTTTATATGCATAGCGTAATATAAGTTGTTGCCTTCTGATAGAGAGAGGGGGTTCGTGAGCTTCGGCATATAGACTATGTGTTGGAGACGTGCGATATGCTCCTAGAGCAATGCGTATTGCACTATGATGGAGAGGATCAAGCCAGCGAAGAACACTAGGCCTTGCTGAGCTATATACTGGGGCCCCGTAATCAAGTTTTGATCTTATTAAAGATCTGTATAGCCGTAATAAGGTAAGGCGATCAGCTCCCCACTTTGTTGCTGAGAGAACCCGGATGATATTTAATTTTTGTTGGCAGGATGTTCTTAGTCTTTTAATATGTTCCAGGAAGGTAAGTTTATGATCTAAGGTGATTCCTAAGAATCGTATGCTGGGTTGAACTGCTATTGGTTTTCCGTTCAGTTGTAGTTCCGGGTGTAGGTGCAATTTACGTTGTCGGCAAAAATGGATACACAACGTTTTTTGAGAACAAAGCTGAAAACCATTGGTTTGTGCCCATGTACTGATCTTATTTATTGCCCCTTGTAATTGTCTCTCGATCGTATTCATGTTTTTCGCATGGCAAGAAATACTAAGGTCATCTACGAACAGTGCCTTATCAATAGTGTTCGGAAGTTGTTCAGCAATGGTGTTTATCACAATTATAAAGAGTGTAGCGCTGAGTACAGAGCCCTGGGGAACTCCTTCTTCCTGAAAAAATAGTTTGGACAGCGAAGTTTTAAATCGAACCTGGAAAGTTCTCTTGTCTAGGAAGTTGCGTATGAAAATCGGGAGATGGCCCCGAAGTCCATGGCGATGTAGCTCACGGAGTATTCCATACTTCCACGTGGAATCATAGGCCTTGCTGATGTCAAAGCAAACCATTACATGGTGTTCCGATCTAAGGAATGCATTCCGAATGGAATTCTCTAGTTTTACTAGTATATCTAGTGTTGATCTGTTCTGTCGAATGCCGAATTGTGCAGAATTTAAGAGATTGAAATTTTCCAGGTACCATATCAGTCGACGGTTCACCATCTTTTCCAGAATTTTGCAAAGGCAACTGGTCAAAGCAATGGGTCTATAGCTAGTAGGGTTTGTCGGGTCTTTTCCAGGTTTAAGGAATGCAAGGACTGTAGCGTGGTGCCATTGCTCAGGGAATGTGTCTTCCCGGTAGAGCCTATTGAACAGATCAAGAAGTGACTGCAGTGATTCAGCACTTAGTTCCTGTATCATTGAATAATGGATATTATCTGGTCTTACAGCGCTACGCCTAGATGTTGACAAGGCTCTATGTAGTTCGTGGATAGTGAATGGTAAGTTATATTGTTCTTCTGCTTTTGAAGAAAAGTTTAACTTTTGTTTTTCTGAATTTGCTTTGAATCTTCTGAAGGCTGGTATGTAACTTTCTGTTGCTGATGTTTTGGCAAAAGTTTCTCCTAGTATATTGGCAATTTGGGCGGGGTCAGAAATGTTCTGCCCTCTCCATTCCATGATAGGCTGAGGTGTCGTTTGATAATTACCACTCATTTTCCTGATTGTTTTCCAAATTTTGTGTGTGGGAGTTGCTTGATTGATGGTTGAAGTGAAGCGAATCCAAGCGGCCTTTTTATTACTGCGTCTAACATACCTGGCTCTTGCTCTAACGCGTTTAAACTGAATGAGATTAGCTGTGGTTGGATAGCGCCTAAAAGTATTCCAAGCTTTATTTTGATCTCTTTTTGCTGCACGGCATTCGTCATTCCACCATATTTTTGGGTGTACAGGTAATTTTGAGGAGGACTTTGGTATAGCTTGTCCTGCTGCGTGTAGTATAGTTTTTGTGACATACTCAACCGCTTCCTTGGTTGGGGATTTTTGTATAATTTCAGGGTCCACTTTAGCTAATTTTTTATACATCACCCAGTCTGCTTTATCAATTAGCCACCGAGGAATTCTAGTAAGTTGATAAGAGGGTTTATTTACTAATTCAATTGTAATGGGAAAGTGATCACTATGCAGTGGATCATTGTTTGCCGTCCACTTTAGAGTAGGATACAAAGTTGCAGAACAGATAGACAGGTCTATTGCAGTATTTGTTCCAGAAGGAAGGTGAACGTAAGTAGGTGAGCCGTCATTTAGAAGGAGAAGGTTGTTATCATCTAAACATTTTTCAATTAGTTTTCCTCTTTGGTCAATATTGTTGTTACCCCATAGTGTGTGATGACCATTTAAGTCTCCCAGAATGAGGAAAGGTGTGGGGAGTTGAGCTATGAGGTTGTTTAGATCATTTTGTTGGATGGGATAGCTTGGTGGAATATATAAGGAGCAGATTGTAATATGGATGTCAGCAGCTACACGGACCGCTATTGCCTCGAGAGGAGAGTTTAGTAAGACCTGTTTGACAGGAACAAATGGGTTTGTTATAACAGCTACTCCACCATGTGCAGTATTTTGATCAGTTCTATCTTTTCTAAAGATATTGTAATAAGACAGTTTTGGTGTGTCTTGAGGTTTGAAATATGTCTCTTGGAGGCAGAGACATATTGGTGTGTATTTAGAGATAAGGTCGTATAGGTCATTAATATTGGCACGGAAACCACGACAATTCCATTGAATTATTGTGTTCATTGTTTATCTCTAGTTAGACTTTCCGAGCGTTTTCTTGGTGCTGAGGTTCTCTGTTTTTCACTCTTGTTTTTGTCTTTCTTTCGAAAGTAGGGCCTTTCTGTTTCCATGTCTTCTTCTACAAAAATGTGTAGGACCGGGTCATCTGGGGGTATTTCCTTAGTATCCATTTCCTGTTGGTGAGTAGTTACGATTTGTTTTTCTTTGTGCCCTTCATCCGGGGAGTGGTGATTTTCGATTGGTACAGAAATAGGCGTATTGACTGCCTGAGTTTCAGTTGTATTGAACAGTGTTTTTACATAGTTCGAGAAAGACTCTTTTGGGGGTACTGTTAGATCAGTTTGCGATGCGGTTGATTGGAATTTTTTGGTGATATGAGCATACGTAGATCTATTTGCAAGGTTTGGTGGTGAGATATTTCGCTTAGCTTCTTGATAGGACACGTTATGATTGGTTTTATAAATCTGAATAAGTTTCTCAGTTTTCCAGCGTTCACATGTTCTAGCGTAAGCGGGATGATCTTTTTTGCAGTTTGGGCATATCGGTTGGGGTGCAGTACAGGCTTCGCAGTTGTGATCAACTGACCCGCACTTTGCACAAGCAGGAGTTCCCCGGCAAGCTGTCTGGGAATGTCCGTACTTCTGGCATCGGAAACACCGTAGGGGATTTGGAATATAAGGTCTGACATTACAGACGAGATATCCAGCCTTAATGGATGCTGGGCGATGTGGTGTATTAAAGGTCAAAATGAGATTACGTGTAGGAGTCAGAACTCCTTCTTTTCTGGTGGAAATTCTCTTGACCTGTATAACGCCTTCTTCTTTAAGTTCTTCAAGCATCTCCTCTTCGGATACATCTATTAAATCCCAATCAGAAATCACTCCTTTAGAGGTGTTCAGTGATCTGTGGGGTGTCACAGTAACTGGTATTCCAGCAAAGAGATTAATATTCAAGAGCCGCTCTGAGTGTTTACTATTAGAGGTCTCGATCAGAATATCTCCTGACCTAAGTCTTTTTACAGACTTAGGAGTTCCAGCTCTGCTTTCTAATTCCTTCTGCACCCTAAATGGCGAGATTTTGCCAATTGCATTTTCACCAGTTGAGTGCATGATCAGGAAAGCTGGGATAGGATAGGTGTCAGAGTCAGTTTTCTGCCGTTTTGAAGTTCCTGCAATAGAACTGTCTTTCTTTTTTGTTGACTGGGGTGCATCTGGCAGCCCAGATAAGTCAGAGTTTGATTTACTCATGACGTGCTCTTTTTGGCCCCGGGAGATAATCTTTTTCTCCCAGGTTACCAGCCCCGCCACGTGGAGGCAAGAGCGGTGCCGCCTAGTGACCCAAGCGAAGTGAAGGTTAGTATTAACGAAAAATAAAAAAGGGGGTTAAAGAAAGGTACTTTCCTTTCTGGGTTATATAATATGAGAGATCTATTCAATTATAATGCTCAAGAGTTAACGGACTTGCGAAACTCAGGAGAAACGTATATACAGTAAAGCGTATCAGATAATCACTATGAAAAAGGCGCTGTGGTCACTAATATCGCTTGGCACTCGGGGCCCACATTAATCGAAAATTAACCATTCTCTCCAGGATTTTGCACAGACAGCTAGTCAGAGCAATAGGACGATAATTGGTAGTGACCTTTGGATCCTTTCCTGGCTTAGCAAAGGCAAGAACGGTTGCCTTTCGCCAGGAATCCGGAAACTGCCCTTCAATAAAGATTCTGTTATATAGAAGGAGCAGATAATCCATAGATTTAGGTGAAAGATGTTTGACCATTTCATAATGGATGCCATCTGGTCCAACTGCACTTGCTTTGGAAAGAGTGAGGGCTCTTTTCAGTTCGTCTATAGTGAATGCCCCGTTGTAGGGATGGAGGCCCTTGGACTTAAAACTAAGGGCCTGCTTTTCAATTTTATGTTTTAGGACCAGGAACTCTGGGGAATACGAAGATGTTGTTGAGATGTTAGAGAATGTTTCCCCAAGAGCATTGGCTATTGCAGTTGGATCTGCAATAGCGCATCCATTATAATCTAGGATTGAAGAAGGGTGGGATGTGTATTTTCCCTTCATTTTCCGGATTTTATCCCAGACTACCTTAGAGTTGGTAGACTGGTTAATAGATGATGTAAAACGGATCCACGATTCCTTTTGACTCTGACGGCGGATGTAACGTGCTTTGGCTCGTGCGCGTTTAAAGGCTATAAGGTTGTTCGTGGTAGGATATCGGCGAAATATCCCCCACGCTTTGTTTTGAGCCTTTTTTGCTGCTGTGCATTGGGAATTCCACCAAGGTTTGGGAAATGGTGGAAACCGGGTAGATGTTTTTGGAACAGTATTCGCAGCTGCTTGGACGATAACTTCTGTGATGTACGTTACTGCATCATTGATCGGCTCCTGACTGACCGTACTGAGTTCAAAATTTGCCTGATGTTGAAAGGCAGTCCAGTCAGCCTGATCAATCTTCCACCGTGGTAACCTGAAAGGATTGTTTGTTTGTTTTGTTTGTTTGTTTCGGGATTTATTGGGCGCATCGGCAACTATGACCATAGTGCGCCATACATATGATAGTTATTGTTGTTATGGAGGCTTAATGGCACATAAGCATCTATGGCTATAATGTGCCTATTCACTTATTATTTTAGGAGATGAGGAATTTTCATAAAATCAAAAGAAAATTTTAAGTCAGAAATTATTAAAAAGTCCGGTTTGCTTGAGGAAGTCAAAAAATTCAGAAATATTTGCTTTATCACCAATGAGATTTTCAAGAGTTATTGGTTTACGATTATTTATCAGTGAGATCAAGGATGAAGCTCTGTGTTGTTTATAGTAGGGGCAGTCAATTAGAATATGTCTAACAGTCAAGATGTTAGAGCAATGTGTACACTGTGGTGGTATGATAGTTATGCATGCTATTTCTTCTCAATTACAGAAAATGGAAAAAGAAACCAGAAAATAAATTTTTTTCCCTAACTAAAGGAGGTGATATACTTTAATCATCTTCAGAAAGTTATATATGCTTGAGACATTTGTTTCATTGTTTAAAATTGAGGTAAGTGTAGGATCTTTTGTTGTGGCTGAAGTGCAAAGAATCTGGCGTTCTCTTGTATATTTTGTGCATTCGACCAGAATGTGTTTCACTGAGAGCAGTGTATTACAGTGATGACATTGAGGGGGTATTTCTCCTCTTAAAAGATAACCATGAGTGATATTTGTGTGGCCTATTCGCAGTCGAGCCAAAATTACCTCTTGATGTCGGATTGAACTAAAGCTAGAAGGCCATCGCTCAAGGTTTGGCTTGATACTTCGAAGTTTATTATTAGGTTGATTTTCCCATGATAACTGCCATTGGCACATGCATTTTTTCTGGATTATTGGTCGATAGTCTTGATGAGGCACTTTCCACTTTTTCTCGGGTGGTAGGTGAGCTGATTTGGCAGCATTGTCCGCTAGTTCATTTCCAGGAATTCCCATATGTCCTGGGACCCAGCAGAAATGTATGTTTTTTCCAAGTTCTGATAAGCTATGTAAAGAGCTGACCATTCTTTTCACGACTGGGTGGGTGATGTTCATGGTGTTTTTTAGTGCTTGAAGTGCACTTAAAGAATCTGTGAAAATTAAACTGTTGTTAATATCAGAGGACTCGATATGATTCAGTGCAACCTGAATTGCTATTAGTTCGGCGGAAAATATACCGAACTCAGGTGATAACTGATAAGCTAATGTGATGTTTGGAAAAACTGCGGCGATTCCGACGTGGACATCATTCTTTGATCCATCCGTATGTACTATGGAAAAGCTGGGAAACTGGTCCAATACTGCATGGTATAGTTGCGAGAAGTTTTCTCTATGCAAAGTAGATTTATTCCATTCATGCAGATGTAAGTCACATGAGGGTGGAATGATATTCCAAGGAGCAAGAGAGGATGGGAGGCTATGTGCCACATTGTCTAAGGTTAGATTTAGTTCTTCTAAGAGGTGTTTTATTCTCATACCCAAAGGACGATTAGCATTAGGGCGGTTTTGATATAACCTACTGTACTGTGATGTGAAAAGTATGGGCCAGTTCGGGTGTTCCGGCATAGATCTAATTTTATAGGCGTAACGTAGTATCAGTTGTTGTCGCCTGATTGAGAGAGGGGGTTCGTGTGCTTCAGCATATAAGCTATGTGTTGGAGATGTGCGATATGCCCCTAAAGCAACGCGTATTCCACTATGATGGATAGGGTCAAGCCAGCGAAGGGCACTAGGTCTTGCTGAACTATAGACTGGTGCTCCGTAGTCAAGTTTCGATCTTATTAATGCTCTATATAACCGTAATAAAGTAAGGCGATCAGCTCCCCAATTGGTTGCAGAGAGAACCCGGATGATATTTAGTTTTTGTTGACATGATGTTCTTAGTCTTTTGATGTGCTCAACGAAAGTGAGTTTATGGTCTAAAGTGATTCCTAAGAACCGTATGCTGGGATGGACTGTTATTTGTTGGCGATTCAGTTGTAGCTCCGGATTGGGATGGAGTTTGCGTTGGCGGCAAAAATGGATGCAAAATGTTTTTTCTGGACAAAGTTGAAATCCATTAGTCTGAGCCCATGAACAGATCTTATTTATTGCCACTTGCAACTGTCTCTCAATAGTATTCATATTTTTAGCATGACACCAAATACTAAGATCGTCTACAAACAGTGCTTTATCAACAGTGTCTGGAATTTGTCCGGCAATGGAGTTTATTGCAATTATAAAAAGTGAAGCACTGAGTACGGAGCCTTGAGGAACTCCTTCTTCTTGGGAAAATACTTGGGACAGTAAGGTTTTGAATCGTACCTGGAATGTACGCTTGCATAGGAAATTCTGTATGAAAATCGGGAGGTGACCCCGAAGTCCATGACGATGTAATTCACGGAGTATTCCATACTTCCACGTGGAATCATAGGCCTTACTGATATCAAAGCAGACTAACACATGGTGTTCCGATCTGAGGAATGCATTACGGATGGAATTCTCTAGTCTGACTAGTATATCTAGTGTAGATCTGTTTTGTCGGACACCGTATTGTGCAGAATGTAGCAGATTGAGATTTTCAAGGTACCAGATCAGTCGGCGGTTTACCATCTTTTCGAGAATTTTGCAAATGCAACTGGTCAAGGCGATTGGTCTATAATGAGTGGGATTTGTAGGGTCTTTACCTGGTTTAGGGAAGGCAAGGACCGTAGCGTGATGCCATTGATTAGGAAATTTATCTTCCAGGAAGAGTCTGTTGAATAGATGAAGAAGTAACTGTAATGATTCGGTACTTAGTTCCTGAATCATGGAATAGTGGATGTTATCTGGTCCTACAGCACTGCGTCTAGATGTTGACAAAGCTCTATGTAATTCGTGTATGGTAAAAGGTAAATTGTATTCTTCATCACCTTTTGAAGAAAAGTTTAACTTTTGTTTTTCTAAACTTGTTTTTAATCTTCTGAAGGTCGGCGTATAACTTTCTATTGCTGATGTTTTTGCAAAGGTTTCACCTAGTATATTGGCAATTCCAGCAGGATCATTTACATTCTGCCCTCTCCATTCCATGATGGGTAGGGGTATCGGTTTATATTTGCCACTCATTTTTCTGATTGCTTTCCAAATTTTATGTGTAGACATTGCTTGATTAATAGTCGAAGTGAAGCGGATCCAAGCAGCCTTTTTATTGCAGCGTCTAACATATCTCGCTCTTGCTCTAGCACGCTTATATTGAATGAGATTGATTGTAGTTGGACTCCGGCGAAAAGAATTCCAAGCTTTGCTTTGCACTTTTTTAGCCACAAGGCATTCATCACTCCACCAGGTTTTTGGATGAATCGGTAATTTTGATGAGGATTTCGGTACGGTTTGTTCTGCTGCATGTAATATCATTTTGGTGACATAGTCAACTGCTTCGTCAGTTGTGAAATTTTGGATTATTTCGGGATCAAGCTTGGTTAATTTTTTATAGGACTGCCAATCTGCTTTATCAGTAAGCCAATGCGGAATTTTGGTAGGATGATGAGTGGGCTTATTAAGTAATTCAATTATTATGGGGAAATGATCGCTATGTAGCGGATCGTTGTTTACCGTCCACTTTAGAATAGGATATAAGGTTGCAGAACAGATAGACAAATCTATTGCAGTGCTTGTTCCTGAAGGAAGGTGAACGTATGTAGGTGAACCGTCATTTAGAAGAAGGAGGTTGTTATTGTCTAGACACTGTTCAATTAGTTTTCCTCTTTGGTCGATGTTGTTGTTACCCCAAAGACTGTGATGACCATTTAAGTCTCCCAGAATGAGGAAAGGTGTTGGGAGTTGAGCTATAAGATTGTTGAGATCATTTTGCTGGAGTGTATAGCTTGGTGGAATGTATAAGGAGCAGATTGTCATATGGATGTCAGCAGCTATACGGACTGCTATTGCCTCGAGGGGAGAGTTCAGTGAGACCTGTTTGGTAGGAATATGTGGGTTTGTTAAAATAGCTACGCCACCATGTGCGATATTCTGATTGGTTCTGTCTTTCCTAATAATGTTATAACGAGACAGTTTTGGTGTATTTTGGGGTTTTAAATACGTCTCTTGAAGGCAGAGACATATTGGTGAGTACTTACAAGAAAGATCGTATAGGTCATCGATATTGGCACGGAATCCACGACAATTCCACTGTATTATTCTGTTCATTATTTATCTCTTATTAGGCTTTCTGAGCGTTTTCGGGTTGTTGAAGTTTTCTGTTTTTCACTTTTGCTTTTATCTTTTTTTGGGAAGGAAGGCCTTTCGGTGTCCATGTCTTCTTCAACAAAAATTTGAAGAACAGGGTCATCTGCTGATTTTTCTTCAGTGTCCATTTGTTGTTGATGACTAGAAGTTAGGATATGTTTTTCTTTGGGTCCTTGATCCGGACTCTGGACGTTTTCTTGTGGTATGGTAATTGGTGTATTTACAGCTTGGGTTTGAGTTGCACTGTACAAAGATTTTACGTAATTTGAGAAAGACTGTTTTGGAGGTACTGTTATTTCAGTTTGCGATCCGGTTGATTGGAATTTTTTGGTGGCTTGGGCATACGTAGGTCTGTCTGCATGAATTGGTGGTGAGATGATTCTTTTTGCTTCTTGGTAAGAAACATTATGCTCAGTTTTATATTTCTGGATAAGTTTCTCGCTTTTCCAGCGCTCGCATATTCTGGCATAAGCGGGATGATCGTTTTTGCAATTTGGACATACTGATTGAGGAGCATTACAGTTTTCGCAATCGTGTTCGATTGAACCACACTTTGCGCAAGTGGGGGTTCCCCGGCAAGCTGTTTGGGAATGTCCATACTTCTGGAATCGGAAACACCGTAGCGGGTTTGGGACGTATGGTCTGACATTACATACCAGATATCCGGCCTTAATGGATGATGGACGATTCGGTGTGTTAAAGGTCAAGATCAGATTGCGGGTAGGGATCAGATTACCATCTTTTCTCGTGGAGATTCTCTTGACATGAATAACTCCTTGTTCTTTCAGTTCTTCTAGCATTTCTTCTTCAGTTACATCTAGTAAGTCCCAGTTTGAGATCACTCCTTTAGAGGTGTTTAGTGATCTGTGGGGTGTTACAGTTACTGGGAGACCTGCAAAGAAATTTGTTTTCAGAAGTCGCTCAGAATGTTTGGTATTAGATGTCTCAATGAGAATATCTCCTGATCTAAGTCTTTTTACGGATTTCGGAGATCCTGCTTTACTTTCCAATTCCTTTTGAATTCTAAAGGGAGAGAGTTTGCCAACTGCATTCTCACCAGTTGAATGGATGATTAGATAGGTTGGAATGGGATATGTCTCTGGCTCAGTTTTTTGGCGCTTTGCCGTTCCTGCTGTGGAACTGTCTTTCTTTTTTGATATCTGGGTTGCGTCTGGCAGCCCAGATAAGTCTGAGTTTGATTTACTCATGGTATGCTCTTTTTGGCCCCGGGAGATTGTCTTTTTCTCCCAGGTTACCAGCCCCGCCACGTGGAGGCAAGAGCGGTGCCGCCTAGTGACCCAAGCGAAGAAAAGGGTTAGTAATAACTAAAAATAAAAAGAGGGATTAAAGAAAGGTGGCTTTCCTTTCTAGGTTATAGTATTTGAATATATCTATTTAATTATAATATTCAGGAGTTATCGGAATTTCGAAACTCAGGAGAAACGTATTTACAATTAAGCGTACTAGATAATCACTCTGGAAAGGCGCTGTGGTCACTAATATCGCTTGGCACTCGGGGCCACCTGAAAGGAAGACACGGTCTCCCACTGTGTAAGGAGGTTATCACAGGGAAGTGATCACTTCCGTATGGATTCTCCTCCACTTCCCAAGTGAAGGAAGGGAGTAGAGAAGGGGAGCAGATAGAAAGATCAATGGCAGAAAAAGTACGGGTAGGCATGTGGAAGAAGGTATTTGTTCCAGTATTTAGAAAGGAAAGGTCATTGTCATTGAGCATACGCTCTATGACCCGTCCCCTTCCATTGGTGTTAGCACTACCCCACAGGGTGTTATGTCCGTTAAAATCCCCGAGAAGTAAGAAAGGGGGAGGCAACTGCGATGCAAGATCATCAAGGTCTTCCTGGGAAAGGTCAGTCCCAGGTGGCAAATAAATAGAGCACACAGTTAATAAAAATCCCACTGTAAGGCGAATTGCGACAGCCTCAAAGCTGGTTGTAATTATGTTGTTGTTGTTGTTGTGGTGTTTTCTGGCGCAAGAGCTACTTAGGCTATATTGCGCCTCCTAAATTAATTGAGTTACTTATGATAACTGCACCATGGGCAGTTAGAAACGGTCATACATTTTTATTTGTTTTATATACAAAAAGAATTCAGAGAGATTTGCTTCTTTACCTATTATGCTATTCAGAGAGAGAGGTTGCTCTAGATCAGAAATGAAACTAAAAGCCATTCGTCGGGCATTGCTGAACAAGTTACATTCAAGGAGTATATGTTTTACTGTAAGTGGTTGCGAGCAGTGTGTACTCTGTGGAGGATCATTTCCTGTAAGCAGGTAGAGATGTGTGAGGTGAGTGTGACCTATACGAGTTCTGGCTAAAATTACTTCTTCTTTTCTATTTTTCCGAAGGCTAGAAGTCCATAATTGTGGTTCAGGTTTTATTTGAAATAGCTTGTTATTGGTTTGCATTTTCCACAGAAGTGTCCATTGTTCCATAGATGTTCTCCGTATGTTATGTCTATAATCAGGATATGGGACTAGGTTATCTGTTGAGGATATGATGGAAGGATACTTAGCAGCACTGTCTGCACATTCGTTTCCTGGAATACCACTGTGGCCAGGGATCCATGAAAAGATAACAGTTTTCTGATGCTCATAAAGACGCATCAGCTTATGTTTTATGAACTTTAATAAAGGATTTTTAGGTGGGGAAGTCCTTTTCAAAGCTAGAATAGCACTCCGTGAATCAGTATATATGATGCTTTTATTTATTGACATTTGCGAGATGTTTTCCAGAGCAAGCTTAATGGCATGGAGTTCAGCAGTGTAGCTGCTGCATTCGGTTGGAAGTGAAATTGAGACAGTTGTATTAGGGAAGACGGCAGCTGCACCCACTCGACTGTCAGACTTCGAACCATCAGTATAGATCTTGGTAAAGTGTGGGTACTTTTGTGAGTGAGCAACATGTAGTTGTTGGATGTTAATATCTGATATAGAGCCTTTACCCCATTGCTCAAAGTATTCATCAGAAGAAAGAGTGAAGTTAGTCCACGGGGAATCCGGATCTTTTTTTTCTCTGATGATATTATCAAGCTGAATATTCCAGCTTTCTGTTAGATTCTGCAGTCTGATACCAGAAGGTCGAATTGTTCTAGGTTTATTTGTATAATGGGTTTTCAATTGAGGATTATGCAACAGTGGCCAAACCGGATGAGTAGGCAGACTTTTGATTTTAGCTGAATAGTTTATCAGCAACATCTTTCGTCTTATGCTAAGTGGAGGTTCGTAAGCCTCAACATAAAGACTTTGAACTGGTGACGTTCTGTATGCACCTAGGGCTATCCTAAGAGAAGAATGTTGGATGGGTGCAAGACGGGCCAAGGTGCTCTCTCTAGCTGAGTCATAAACAGGTGCTCCGTAGTCTAACCAAGATCTAATTAGAGATTTATATAAGTGGAGCAAGGTATAACGATCGGCGCCCCAAGATGTACTGGAGATGACCCGGAGTATATTCATTTTCTTTATGCAAGTGGTTCTTAGATACTTGATGTGCTCCTGGAAGTTTAACTTCTTATCAAAAATTAGCCCTACGAGGCGAATACTGTTCACAATTGGTAGTGGATGATCGGCCAAGTGCAAATCGGGTTCAGGATGCATTGCTCGCTTCATGCAGAAATGTATAGCTGTAGATTTGTGGCTTGACAGTTTGTATCCATTTTGCGCAATCCATAATTCAATGTTGTTAATGGATATTTGTAGATGCCTCTCAATATAGTTCATATTCTGGGAATGACAGGATATGGTAAGATCATCTGCATAGAGATACGAGTCAACGGTATTTGGAATGCTGTTTGTGATGTTGTTTATTCGTATTGCAAACAGAGTGGCACTAAGAACAGAGCCTTGTGGGACTCCTTCTTCTTGAATGTACGTTCGAGATAAAGCCTGCCGGTACCTCACTTGGAAAGATCTGTGCTGAAGGAAGCTTTGAATAAAATATGGTAAATGGCCTCTCATGTGAATAGAATGGAGATCTCTTAGGATACCGTAGCGCCACGTGGTATCAAAGGCCTTCTCTATATCAAGGCATATCATGACGAGATGTTGATTTCTGATGAATGCATTTCTTATGTTGGTTTCGGCTTTGGTCATGAGGTCTAGGGAAGATCTATTCTTCCGAAAGCCAAACTGATTATTACTGATTATGTTTTCGGATTCAAGGTACCAGGTGAGTCGATGGTGAACCATTTTTTCCAGAGTCTTACTCAGGCAGCTGGTTAGAGAAATTGGTCTATAGTTGTTAGGAATCGAATGGTCTTTTCCAGGTTTAGGTATGGCTATTACATAAGAATGTCTCCAGGAAGTAGGGAATATATGTTCTGAGAATATTCTATTGTAAAAGTTTAGCAATGAAATTAGTGATTTCTGATTGAGGTGTTGAATCATTATATTGTAGATTCCATCAGGGCCAGGAGAGCTGTTTCTTGAGGTATATATAGCTTCTTTCAGTTCAGATATTGTGAGTGGTTGGTTATAGGTAAAAGGACATGCAGTTTTGAAGTCTAGTTTCCTTTTCTCAGCTTCAGCTTTGATTTTTTGAAAAGAGGGTTGATATGCAGTTGAGGCGGACAACTCACAGAACACCGTTCCTAGGGCATTGGCAATTTCATCAACAGATGAGATCTCCTTTCCATTCCAATTAATAATAGGAGAGGGCAACTTATGATATTTGCCATTTAGTTTCTTTATTTTTTCCCAGATTATTCGGGTATCAGTATCTTTGTTGATTGAGGAGGCAAATTTTATCCACGAGTCTTTTTTCGCCTTCCGCCGGATATAACGAGCTTTGGCTCTCAGTCTCTTGAAGTTAATAAAGTTGGCAGTGGTGGGATGTTTGCGGAAGGTGTTCCATGCTTTGTTTTTTTCTCTCTTCGCTTTATTACAATCCCCATTCCACCAGTGGTTGGTATGCCGATGGTTTCTTATTTGAGACTGTGGGATGGCGGCTTTTGCTGCTGTTAGTATCTGCATTGTGATATGATCGGTGACAGTGTCAATAGCAGAAGACTCTATTGTGTCATCATCAAAAGATACATGACTGGTAAATTTCGTCCAGTTTGCTTTGGAAAATTTCCATTTTGTTTTTGTTTCAGTTTGTTTGGAATGGGTGGTTTGAATACTACAGATCAGCGGATAGTGGTCACTATTTAGAGGATTGTCATGTACTGCCCACTCTATAGTTGGGAAGAGGATCGGAGAGCAAATTGAGAGATCTATTGCACTGGTTGACCCAGTAGGAAAATGGATATATGTCGGTAAGCCATTATTCAATAGTGTCAAATTTTCTCGGTCAAGTAACATTTCAATGAGTTCGCCACGCCCGTCTGAGACCAGAGATCCCCATAATGGATGATGCCCATTAAAATCTCCTAGTAAACAAACAGGAGGTGGTAATTGGGAAATTAGATTTAACAGTTGCTGAATTGTACATGATTGATTCGGCGGAAGATAAACTGAGGCCAGTGTCAGTGTGATACCGATTACTATACGGGTAGCAACAGCTTCTAATGGTGTTTGTAATGGAATGTGCCTGGAGGGGACTCCTGATTCCACTAGTATAGCTACTCCTCCATGGGGGCTGTTAGTTTCAGATCGATCTTTTCTGAAGATAGTATAGTTTTTGACTGAAACAGATATTTTTGTTGTTAGATTTGTCTCTTGCAAGCATATAGCAGCAGGATTGTAACGGTTAATTAGTTCATAGATGTCATCAATATTGCTGCGAAAACCTCTGCAATTCCATTGTAAGATTTGTTCCATTATTTGGTTTTGTGAGCAGAAGAGGAGTCTGTTTGCTTTTTGTGAGAGGCTTGTTTATATCTCTCGTGTTTTGATTTTTCTTTTCTTGAAAAATTTGGGCGTCTTGAGTCATTGTTTTCTTCCATATCATCATCTGCATGTATTTCAAGCAGATCTTCTGAGTTGGTGGTATCATCGGTGTCCATGCTTGAGGGGTGAGATTGCTTCACCTCAACTGGATCTAATTTTTCCGCTGCTTGACAATGTGGAAGTCTCTGGGATGGAACTGTCAGTGGCGTATTACTGCATTGATCGACTGCCTTTGATGTATTTTGGACCGAGAGGACTGATCGAGCCCAGTCTGAGATCGATGTATCTGGAGGGATGGACACTTCTGTCTGACATGCTATTGACTGGTGACTATAAGCAGCAGAGGCATAAGTGCATTTTGGATTATTTAATCTTATTTGTTTTCTTGCCTCTTGGTAGGAAACTTTATTTTCAACTTTATACTTTTGTATCTTTTTCCCCAACTTCCAGAGGTCGCAGTCTTTGGAGTATGCCGGATGGCTGCCCTTGCAATTTGGACACTGTGGGGTTGGTGCTTTACATTCTGTTTGTGTGTGAGTTTTACACCCACAGTTTGCACATGTTGCATCTCCACGGCATGCTGTCTGGGAATGGCCAAATTTCTGGCATTTAAAACATCTTAGGGGGTTGGGAATATATGGCCGAACGCGACAGTTTAAATATCCTGCCTTGACTGAAGCTGGTAGGTTTGGAGAACTGAAAGTTAATATTATACTCCGGGTAGGAACTAAATTGCCATCTTTTCGGATCATGATCCTCTTTGCCTGAATGACTTTTTGTTCTTTAAGTTCCTGGGCTATCTCATCTTCAGGAACGTTTAATAGATCCCATTCAGTGATCACTCCCTTTGAAGAATTGAGGGTGTTATGTGGTGTGATTTGAACTGGGATTCCACTCAAAGATGTCAAACTTAATAATAGTTCAGAGTGTCGAGGATTGGTGGTCTCTATTAATAAATCTCCTGATTGGAGACGTTTCACCATTTTTGGTGAACCTGCGGCATGTTCGAGGCATCTCTGAATGATAAAGGGGGAGAGCTTGCCCACAGGTTGTGTTGACAGAGAATGTATTATTAGGAATGCTGGTAATTCCTGTCTGCCAATGTCTTTCTTCATTCTCTTCGATAGAGAGAAGTCATGGTCAGTGTCATGAATGTCATTTGCTTGAGAGCTCTTCGGCTCTAAGCATGGAAAGTCACTTGTTTCCATTTCTGCTCCTTTTAGCCCTGGGGGTTGTCTTATCCCCCAGATTACCGGCCCCGCCACGTGGAGGCAGGAGCGGTGCCACCAGTGACCAAGCGGTTGTTGAAGTAAATAAAGGGTTAGTAATGAATATATAGAATAAAAAAGAAAGGTAGATTTCCTCTCTCGGTTCTTACTTTTGTCCTTTAAAGTACAGAACCTCTTCAAGTAAACAAAAGAACAGGTGACGCTAGAAAAGAATCAAAACTATAATACTTTGGGAGATCACTATATATTCGCAGGAAGAAAATCGCTTGTCACTATCGCTTGGCACTCGGGGCCGGCTGTAATTAGCAAGGGCTGAACTGGGGTCTGATTACCCACAAGGATAGCCACTCCTCCGTGAGCAGGACCATCCGCAATTCTATCCTTACGAACGATTGTGATGTTATGCCTTGTGGGATCATCATTTGCCTTTAGATAAGCCTCCTGCAAGCAAAAGCAAACTGGCTCGTGCTTTTGCAGGAGGGCCTTGATGTCATCAGTATTTCGCCGGAATCCACGACAATTCCATTGTAGGAATTTAGCCATTACTTTGGCTTGGTGGGTCCATCAGGCGGCTTCCGAGGTGCTGAGGGCTTACTTTTGTCAGTCTTGGATTTATCTTTTTTGGGGAAGAATGGACGCTGTCTCGTGTCCATTTCTTCCTCCGCAAAGAGTTCCAAGACTGAGTCATCCGGTACCTCCTTAGTCTCTACATCCATTGTTTCTGGATTGACGGGTGGCTCTTCTGAACTTTTTGGCTTTTCTTTACCACTTTGTTTTGGTAGTGGTGGAGCACTAGGAGGTACGGATATAGGAGTGGCAACTGACTGTGTTTTTTTGGTGGGCTTTTGTGAACTCAATAAATAGCGTGCAATCGGGGTAAATGACTCTCTTGGTGGTATAGTCATCTCAGTTTGTGTCCCGATAGTGCTCTTAGCAGAAACCTTCTGGGCATATGAAGGTTTCCCGCTATTTATTGGCTGGATACGTTTTCTGGCCTCTGGGTAGGAAATATTCAGCTCTGTTTTCAGTTTTTGAATTTCTTTTTCATCCTTCCACCGCTGGCATGCTCTTGAGTAGGCAGGATGCTCACCTTGGCAGTTTACACAGGTGGGTTTTGGAGCTGAACATTCCTTGCTCTCGTGGTCTTTAACACCACATCGAGCACAGGCAGGATTTCCACGACAAGATGTTTGTGAGTGGCCGTATTTTTGGCATCTAAAACACCGCAGTGGGTTTGGGATATAAATCCTCACTGGGCAGTTTAGATAACCTGCCTTGATGGAACTTGGAGGCCGTGGGGTGTTAAACGTGAGGATAAGAACTCGGGTAGGGACGAGATTCCCATCCTTCCGTATCGATATTCTCTTGACAGCTGTCACTCCTTGTTCTTTTAATTCAGAGCAGATCTCTTCTTCAGAAACGTGAAGAAGGTCCCACTCTGAAATGACACCTCTTGAAGAATTCAAAGTTTTGTGTGGTGTTACGATAATGGGTATTCCCCCTATTGATGTAGCTTTCAGGATTTTTTCCGCCTGTTTAATAGACGTAGCTTCGACCAAAAGGTCGCCAGAACGCAGTCTTTTTACAGTTTTAGGTGAACCTGCCAACCCTTCTAATCCTTTCTGGATAAAGAAGGGTGACATCTTCCCAATGGACTGCTCTCCGGTGGAATGGAGAATGAGGAAAAGCGGTGTCACTGATTGTGGTGGTTTATCCTCAGTTCTGGCTCGTTTTGCAGAGGTGTTATCTGCGTCATCATCTCGATTAGGTAGGGGCCTTGTTGGGGCCCCAGAAGAAAGATTTAAATTACTCATAGGAGTAAAGGAAAAGTGTCTGATGCCTAAGTACCTCACCCACCACGGAGCCCTAAGAGGGGGCGCCCACTCGTGAACTAGCAGGTACTGCGTACACGAGTGGGACGCCGAGTTCGCTTAGAACACCATACCCACGTTACCAATAAGTCTTTATCCCGTCCCAGGACCATAGGGAGGGAGACTTATTGGAACGCAGTTGACCCTAGCAGTATAAAACCACCCGCCGATTGATCCCAGTCGAGCCGGTCCGGGACCGCCCGTCTTGTCGAAGCAGGGGCCAAAGTGGTGTATTGAAGCTGGGCCCCTCAACCACCAGGATCCCCCTTTCCGCTTCCACGGGTCGCGGCGCACGGCTGCACACGCCGGATTCCAATGGTGTAACCCTGGAACCAAGGTATGGGCGTTGGATCCCAATGATGCTAATCTGGTAAACCAGCAGCATCACTGGGAGGTCCCCTCACCACGTACAGGTGCCCACGTCGAGGGGAATGTAAGGGACAATCAACCAGGAAATGACGGACTGTAAGCTGTGTCTGACAGGATGGGCACTGTGGTGGGCTTTCACCCAATAATAGAAAGAGATGAGTGTGGTGAGTATGTCCAATTCTGAGTCTTGCCAATACAACTTCCTCTCGTCTGTTTCTTCGGAAGCCAGACAGCCACAGCTTTGGATCTTCTTTTATCTGGTAAAGTTTATTGTTAGGCTCACTTTTCCAGGTCTGTGACCATTTATTGTAGCAGGCTTTGCGTATGACAGACTTAAAATCAGAGAAAGGAACCTGAGGATGTTGTGAGAGAGCGGGTTGAGGATGTTTAGCGGCAAAGTCGGCACTTTCATTTCCCGGAATGCCTGCTTGGCCAGGGATCCAGCAAAACCTAATTGACTGATTGGACACACTGCAAGTAAATAGCTGGGAATGAATCTGTTTCAATGCTTGATTGGTGTGTTCTCGGGAACCACATTTGGCACATATTGCTGTTCCTCTGCATGTTGTTTGTGAATGTCCGTATTTTTGACATTTAAAGCATCGAATAGGATTTGGTATGTAGGGTCGGATTTGACAAAGCAAGTATCCTGCTTTCACATGCTGTGGTGGACTTGGAGTGTTGAAGGTTAAAATGATATTTCTGGTCTGGATGATTATTCCTTCTTTTTTGACCGTTATTCTTTTAACATGAATGACTCCCTGGGCTTTCATTTCTTGTAATATTTCTTCTTCTGTTATACTGAGGAGATCCCATTCAGAGATTACTCCTTTCGAGGTGTTTAAAGTATTATGGGGTGTAATGGATACTGGGATTCCTCCAAAAGTGGACGTTTTCATTAGTTGCTCTGACTGTCGTATATTGGCTGTCTCAATTAATAGGTCGCCTGATTTTAATCTTTTTACTGCTTTTGGAGTTCCAGCTATGCTTTCCAGACATTTTTGTATCAGGAAAGGGGATAATTTTCCAGTGGACTGTTCGCCCGTAGAATGAATGATGAGATACTTTGGAGCGGGTATCTCATATATATCGGTTTTTAGCCTTTTGGCCATGTTTGTACAAATTTCTTCATGTTCTTGAGTTGATTGGGCCATGTTAGAGGATTTTGTGATTTTGTTGTCAGAATCCATGCTGTTTGCTCCTTTTCGCCCTGGGAGTGAGAGCGTTTCCTCCCAGGTTTCCAGCCCCGCCACGTGGAGGCAGGAGCGGTGCCACCTAGTGACCAAGCGGAAAAAAAAAATAGGTTAGTAAGTGATTAATATAAAGAAAGGTGACTTTCCTTTCTGTATTAGTAAGTTTTAATGTGCTAAATGTTATTAATATATACAGTAGGAGTTTAAGGAGATTGCAAAAACTCACACAAAAAATAAGCTCTTTATAATAACTGGCACTCTAGAAAATTCGCTGAAAGGTCGCTCGAATCACTACGCTTGGCACTCGGGGCCGAGTATAAGCATTTTTAATTGATTAAAACCTTTAGCATAAGGAACACTTTTTATGATATATGTATCCTCCTTAAATGTGTACATCTTAAGGCTAATAAATAAAAGAAGAATAATGATAATAATGATTTTATTTTCCTTATATGAACGTTGTAATTTACAATTACAGGAGTAATTATCTTTGGTATACTAAATTACAAAATGGAACTCCTAATAATTTTATTTTAATGAAATTTCTATGTCCTCTGACATTGCCTCCTCCACACTTCCTTCCTCCTGAGCAAATATCCTGTCGACTACCGACCAAAGCCACCGCCTAGTCGTCCACCTCTAGAGCCATATCCTATATCGTTACCGAATCCGAGTCCTTGATCTACTCCGCTTCCTAGTCTACCTAGTTCTTGCTGTATTCCATTACCAAGTCTACCTAGCTCCTGATCCACTCCATTACCTATTCGGTTTAGTTCTTCATCTACTCCATTACCTACTCTATTCAGTTCATCATCTACACCTCCTCCTATCTGATATCCCTGGGGAGATCTTTCAAGCCGCATTCTGTCACCTGTAAAAATCCAAAATTTAATTCACGCGTGTTCTTTTGTATTATAAATCACATTTTAAAGTGAGCATAACTAAACAGCACAATTTAAAAGATTTTCACGCAACTGAAGCAAATTCATGAACTGAAAAGACTTAAATTGGATATTGAAAAACTTGTCAAATACTCCAGTTAGTTATTATTATTGTTATTTGGTTTTTTTTTAGGAGCATTAGCAACTAAGGCCATATTGCTCCGGGATATGCGGTGGTCATTCCCTGAATGACCTTTCCGCATCCTCCGTATTTGGTGGTGACGGGCTCGAACCCCGGTCTAATCAAGAAGCGTGTGCTACGCACTGCTGCTCCTTCCCACCTGGCTACGGAGGCGCCCCTCCAGTTAGTAACTTAGCCACATCTTAGTGTACTCAGAAAAATATGGCACACAATACTACGGAAATTGTTCATTTACGTTTTAGCTGTCATTTTTAAAATTATCTTAATTAATGAGGTTATAAGCCTTTCATGATTTCAAAGGTTTATTTCGCCCTTGTTGGTAGCACATTAATTAAATCACGGTCTCTGCCACACTGAATAAAAAAGATCTGGGTTAGAATCCCGTTAATGTTTCCAGGATCTTTTATGGGATTTTTTTACTCTAGAGTTGAGTAGTTAGTCGGCTTCAGAAGAGAAGGGAAAGTTTTTTTTTTCTGCCGGAAACTAGAGTTTTTGTACCAGGAAAACAGTCAAACTGACCACAGAAAACATTCAATTTATTCTATGCTGTAGAAACGTTGCGAGTTATATCAGAATATCTATGTGTCAGCAACTCTGCCAAGGTACGATAGGAGGAATTATAAGCTGAAAGCCTTTTGGATTAACTGAAGACTTGAAGGATTCTGCAAGGCTTTTGGGAAGAAATTTCTATCACTTTGGCCCGCACTTGCAGGTAAAAGGAATCTACGTTGTAGAGATGGGATACATTTAAACGAAGGTGATGCAAATGTTTTTGTCAGTATTATTGAGGATACCTTAAAAGGTTCAGGGAAACTCCTACTTTGGGGGGGGGGGGGAACAAGGGTAATATAGATACGCGTTTATCTGATAGTATTGGTCAAATTGACTCTTGCACATACCTCAAGAGTATTTGTTTGTTATCGCAACAGAACATAGTAGCAAGATGTTCTGAGTTTGTTTCAAATGTTGCGTTATCGTAGAATTACTTCTACTAAAATGCCAGATTTATATGCAGCAAAAATTTCCTTAACAACAATTCCTAGAACTTTTTAAGTTGAAAACTCTAATTATTGTTATTAACTAACCTATTTCCCTACCTCCCATACATAACAAGAACTTGGATGCCATGTTTCAAATAACTTACATCAGTGTCATTAACAAATATCAGGAACATTAACTGAACCTTGTGGGACTTAGCTTGTGACACTCGTCAATATACAGCACTGGCCATTTTTAACAACCCTAGCACCTACTGCCACTTAACCTAATAGTATCCAATCATTATCTCCCAAGAAATCATGACTGCCAGGCATCATCTTTCGCTAACAAAGACATGCTGTGGTTTCCTTATAAATACTTTCTTGTCTAGATGATTCCGTGATATATCCTTAAATAAGAACTTCTTAATTTTCCTTAGAACGGAAGTCTGATTTCTATGCCAGAAGGGAATTCATCAAAGAATTCATGGAAGCCGTGCAATTCTGTTTCCGTTTAACAGGATGAAAAAAACTTCTCAGTAGACCTTGGTATATCCCTGTCACACATGATGATGAATACTTCGTAAGTTAATTTTGGTGGTACCTCTTCGCGAGTTGTCTCTGTTTCTAATCGCTCGGTTATCAAGGCGTTCACTATTGGTGCGTGCTTTCCAATCGACAGAGCGTTAAACAGCCACAAAATAAATAAATATCAAAATACTTCTCCACTGGAGCAGGCGTTTTATTTAAAATGCTCAATCACACGTACAATCGAACAATGTGGCCATCCTATACACTCATAAAAATATCCTTACTAAATCACTGATCCCGGACGATAGAAAATAAAATAAATAAAAAAAAAAATGTATTGGCAGACCGAGATGCCAATGGAAGGATTCCATCACATTTAAACGTGGATGAAGTGAAATTATCTGGGCTCACTCTACCCTACATGGTAATAAAACATTCCGCGTAGAATTAAATTTTATCTGTAAAGCAGTGAAGTGAAATTTACCTGAGGGTCTTGAGAAGGTGCTCTTCGAGCTCAGAAGTACCAGTGTGATGCAAAGTAGTAGGCTCTGTAAAAATATCAAATGTTACTTGAATTATGAAACTGTGCAGCAAAAAACAATTAAAAAGCAGTTCAAGAAAGCAACACCAAACTCAACTCAATCTTTAAATAATTACTTTAACTAAAAAAATTATAATTATCTTTAAGAAACGCTTACCAATGATTTTGCCATGATCGACGTTACCAGTGAAATGTCTTCTCTATTCAGTGTTTCAGGGTTGTCTTTGCGGGACCTTTTATATTCCAAAATTTGTTTATCATCTGAATTTTACCAATTTCCATTATTTTTCTCATTCATCGTTTGACTCACCCACAAGCGAAGGCCATCTGATGAGTCAGCAGACACTGCAGAAAAATACCACTTTTAATACACAATGGGTGTTTATCAGAGAGGGTACAAATTATGTCTGACCTTAGAACTTGTTTTCTGTTATACAAACGAGTATTATTCAATATGTTTTTCATCGCATGATTGTACGACAGTGAAAAACATCCGATTTTGAAAGGGGCTAATGTTCGAAATGAAGGCTTTCAAATTAATGGTAAACATGATGATACATATTATACTTCCGTACACAACAAGAGATGACACAAAAACACCAAAATGGCTGCCACGCGATCGTCCATTTTCATTAATTTATTTATTTTTTAACTGCCACTCTTCTTGTTTTAACTTTTACCACAAAAATGTGCAGCAATGAATACCGCATCAAGCTGCTAAGAATATGTAGTTATCTTACTTGACCAGTTTTTTGTCTGAAACTCTTAAATCTATCTTACGAGAACCCTTTCAAACATTGATGAGAATTTGTTTTATATAATTGTATGTAAAATCTTCATTCTAGCCAGGTAAAATCAATTTTCTTCCGAAGCCAGCTTATAAAAACGAAATCATTTTATGGATTTAAAATTGTTTATTTACTTATTATTGCAATCGTTAATACAAGTTGTTGTTGTTTTTTTTAATCTTTTGAAAAGAACCGAAACGTTCGGTATTGTTTCATACTGGTGAGGATTCATATGTCATCAGATGGCACGGCTGTCCTAGAAGTTTTTGATTTACTTTGTGTTAAATAGAGTTTCTCTCCCCTTATAAATATAAACGATATTCAGATACAACGATGCGAAATATTTAAATGTAACACACTTCGAGATAATGATATATCCTCATTTGTACAAGTTTCAAACACATATTATGCAAATAATTAAATTAGCAATCTACCAAAGAAACCAGCCCTTTCCTCCAGCGAGTATTATACTGCCCGTAATCGTTGAATGTTGTTGGTATTTTTGGCGCAAGGGCTACTACGGCCAAAATGTGCCTTTTCCCATTAATAAAAAGAGCTTATAAGAGCATATATATATATATATATATATATATATTAATCTGCTTTGAATTGTGGAAAAATTCAGTTAAATTGGAGTTGTCCCCAATAATATTGGGGACAACTCCAATTTACTCTTAAGTTAGAAAGGAATCGGAATGATGCGTTTCTGACATACTGATAGTGAGTGCATTCTATAAGAATATGCTTTACGGTTAGTTGTGAATCACAGGTCAAGCATAGTGGTGGATCATTTCCTTGCAATCAACAGAGATGCGTAAGGTGAGTATGACCAAAACGCGCTCTGGAAAGCACAACCTCTTCATGTCTGTTCGAGCGGAAGCTAGATTTCCATAGCTGTGGATTCTGTTTTATTTGTTGTAACTTGTTATTTAACTGATTATGCGAAATTTCTGTCCATTTTTCATTCATAATCGGCAAATAAATGATTTATAGTCTGTGTAAGGAATCTGGATTTGTTCGTTGTCATTGGGATTTCTTGCTGCTTTATCTGCACACTTATTTCCTGATATTCTAGCGTGTCCTGGGATCCAATAAAAGGTGACACTCTTCCTATTGTAATGAATTTCCGATATTTGATTTCTTATTTGATTTACAAATGGATGTAGAGAGCGAGAATTGCCACGGATGGCTGCACTGCACTTAAAGAGTTTGTGTAAATAACACTTTTCGGAAAGAAGTCAAACCCATCTTAATGGCATAGAGTTCTGCAAGGAAAACACTGCATTCCTGTGGTAATGGACAGAGACTGTTGATATTGGTAGAACCACAGCAGCTCCCACAGCTGTCTCACTTTTGGAGCCGTCAGTATAAATTTTCAGAATTTGTGCATTTGCCAAGAAATGGGCTGCATGCAGCTTCTGAAAGGTTTGATTGTCCAGAGAGTGTTTTCCCCAACGTTGGAAGTAATCATCACATCGAGGTATGCACGCATTCCATGGAGTTTGCACAATTTCTCTATCTTGATGAGAATTGGTCAAATACATATTCCACTGCTGAATTAGTTCTTGTAAGCGGATTCCTGTAGGTTTCTTTTCATCAGGTTTATTTCTAAAAAGGTTTATCCATTGAAGATCATAGAGGTGTGACCAGATAGGATGAGATGAAAGACTATTTATTTTAACCGCATAGTTGAGGAGCAGCATCTTTCTCCGAAGGTGGAGTGGAGGTTCACTGGCTTCTACATATAGGCTTTTGAACGGCGCAGTCCTGAATGCCCCGAGAGCAATCCTGAGCGCACTATGTTGTACTGTGTTGAGACATGCTAGCAGAGTCTTTCCAGAGGAGTCATAAACTGGAGCACCATAATCTAATCTAGATCAGATTAGATTATGATTTTATTTGCGCATTAGCATCCAAGGCTATTATGCTCCAGAGGATAATTATATCAATTTAAAAATAGATAAATAAATTCTGGTAACTTTTGAAAAAAGGTTACTTCGTCACAAATCATATAATGGTAAAAAGTAGTATATGCATTAAAAATATATATATACATATATACCAGGATTTTATATATATTTATAGAAATTGATATGGTGTTAAAATTTTGAAACAGCAGACACATTGCCATTGTCAGATACAATCTGACTGAGTGCATACGGCTCAGTCAGATGGTGGTAAAAGCGGTAAAACGGATATTGCTAAAATCTGAACAGTCAACTAAAATGTGTCTGATTGATAAAATTGTGCCACAGGACGCATACTTTAGAGACAACTGCTTAGGTCGAAGCGATAACGGTGGTTCGTTTGCTTCGACGTATAAGCTCTGGACAGGAGATATTCGATATGCTCCAATAGCGATACAGAGAGCCTGATGATGGACAGGATCCAGCCCAATTTGAAGTACACTGTCTCTGGCCCAATCGTATACTTGGGACCAGTAATCTAGTCTGACACGTTGTTGTTGTTGTTGTTGTTGTTGTTAAATTTGTTGGTGCATCAGCAACTTAGGCTATAATGCACTGATTACTGTCTAATATCTTCTTAGTTTGTCTTACACGTGATATGGGTCATATATTGTGATATTTATTTATCAATTTTAGAAAGAGAAAAATGTCATTCATATCCTCACGATCTCCTAGAACACTCTGTAATGATAACTGGCTGGAGTTATGAAAATGAAAGAAGAAAGCAGATTTCCGTTCTTGCAGATATAGCGGGCATTCCAGGATGATATGTTTTACTGTTAATAAATATAAGCAGTTACTGCATTGTGGAGGATCATCTTTTGTTGGTAGGTAGCTATGTGTGAGGAATGTATGAAGTATGACTCGTACAAGAGCACGGTAAGGCCGTATACGGGTGCATCGGTCTGCACCCCAAGATGTAGAGGAGAGAGAGCGGAGAATATTAAAGCCTCTTGTGCACTTTGTACGGAGTTGGCGAATGTAAACAAGAAAGGTCAACTTTTTATCAAACAACAGTCCCGAGAATTTTGTGTCTGACTCTACTGGAATAGCATTTTGTCCGAGCCTTAATTCAGGTTCAGGATGAAGATCAATGGCTTTTTGCAGTTGTCTTTCAATAACTGTCATGTTGCATGACTGAAAAAATATGCTCAAGTCATCAGCATAGAGGGCACTGTTTACAGTTGGAGGAAGTTGTTCTGTGATGGAATTTGTTTTGATGGCGAAAAGCGTGACACTTAATACTGCTCCTTGTTGTACTCCCTCCTCTTGGCAGAAGGGACTAGATCTGATTAAAGCTCGGTATAGGTGGAGTAGAGTAGAACGATCAGCATCTCATGTCATAGATAAGACGACTTTAAATATATTCAGATTTTTAATACAGACAGTCCGTGCTTGTATTATATGTTTCTGGAATGTCAGTTTGGCGTCAAACCTCATAGCCAAGAATCGGATATTGCTGGTGATTGGCATCGGTTGCTTCCCCAATTCGGGTTCTGGATGTAGCTGATGTTTTTTACAAAAGTGAATGGCTGTAGTTTTTGTTTCTGATAAACGATAACCATTACGTGAAGTCCATGACATGTTTTTTTTATTATTTTGTTTATTGCAAGTTGTAGTTGTCTTTCAATGGAACACATAAGTGATCATCATAATTAAGGACGCTTACCAGTAATTTTGCTATTATCAAAGTATGCTAATTTAACTAGTAGAATCTCTACTATGTTCACCGTTTGGAACTTTTCTTCACGAACTTTTATATACAAAAAAAATATATATATTTATTATAAGAAGTTTTCGAGATTTTCTTATTTAGTATTTAACATCCATAGACGGTTGGTACACTTTGATGCATTATACAGCACGCAAGTTTATGAGAGAGAGAGAGAGAGAGAGAGAAAGAGCAACGTGTCTGGGATTAGAACCTGTTGTTTATTATATAAAATAATAAATAAATATCAATTTATCAGTCTTAGTGAATTTGCAAGGTGGAGGTAAATCATCGTAAGGACCGACAACACCCTGAACGCAACAGGGGTCAAACGGTATCACAGCTAGCAAAATAATACATCTACATCACACAGCATGATTATCAACAGTTTTGAATATCTTCTCGCTGATCTAAAATATTTCTAGCCGCTGTTCTTCTTTACTCTCATCTAACAAATTGCCATTTTCTTCTAATTAGTCAGAGCAGTGAATTTTTAAATAGAGATATTCGAAGTACTACTTAGAAAAATCTTTTGGAGAAGCATGGCGAATGAGAAAAATAATTATTTTTTAAAATTAACTTTATTGCATTAAAATTTTATTCGATTGTTAATTATCAGGTAAAGAAAAAAAAAGTGCTGTATATAAAATGTAAAATATGAGCAAAAATTTATTTCATTTTGATTTTTATTATATTTTATTATATTCAAACATTTATTGAATGAATTGAACAGACAGCCATTCAGTTATTATCAATGTAATAACAATCACCAACTGAATAATAATAGAGTACGCTTTTTACAGCTTTTCCCACCAATTAATCTCACTTCTGTACAAATCTAAAGTACAGTGTGTACCAAAAATCTAGCCAAGCCAACCAATGTGGATCACGTTCCCATTTAACGGTTTGAATGATGAATTATTATTTCTATAATGGTGCATGAAAATTGCAACCATTTTACAAATAGCAAACTGATTGCTATTTTCATAGTTTTCCTATTATTTATTTAGTGCAAACTATGAAAATACGACCTCGTAGCAACAATTTTAGTTTTCGTTCCTCGTATGTTTCTACATCTCAAACGCTTTGATTTTTTTCAATTGGTCTGACTTTCGAGTATATTATGCAAAGGGAAAATCACATTAAAATATGCTTATTAAATTTTGTTACCTAATATTCTTAGAAATAAAATTTAACCATTTTTAAACATATACCATACATCGGTGAATGCTGTGAGTATAAGCAATTTTAGTTGTTTAAAACCAGTTTTATTTAGCATAAGGAACACTCGCTTATGATAAATGTTTCCTCCTTAAATGTGTACATCTTTTAAGGCTAATAAATAAAAGAAGAATCATAATAATAATGATTTTATTTTCCTTATATGAGCGATTTAATTTACAAATTACATGAACAATTATCTTTGGTATACTGAATTACAAAATGGAGCTCCTGTTAAATTTATTTTAATGGAATTTCTATGTCTTCTGACTTTGCTTCCTCCACACTTCCTTCCTCCTGAGCAAATATTCTGTCGACTACTTACCAAAGCCACCGCCTAGTTGTCAACCTCTAGAGCCATATCCTATACCGTTACCTAGTCCGAATCCTTGATCTACTCCGCTTCCTAGTCTACCTAGTTCTTGCTGTATTCCATTACCAACTCTACCTAGCTCCTGATCCATTCCATTGCCTATTCGGTTTAGTTCTTCATCTGCTCCATTACCTACTCTATTCAGTTCATCATCTATACCACGTCCTATTTGATATCCCTGGGGAGATCTTTCAAGCCGCATTCTGTCACCTGTAAAAATCCAAAATTTTATTCACGTGAGTTCTTTTGTATTATAAATCACATTTTAAAGTGAGCATAACTAAACACCACAATTTAAAAGATTTTCACGCAATTGAAGCAAATTCATGAACTGAAAAGACTTAAATTGGACATTTAAAAATATGTCAAATTCTCCAGTTAGTAACTTAGCTGTATATACATCTTTATGTACTCATAAAACTATGCCACAAAATTACTGCGGCAGTTGTTCATTTAGGTTTTAGCTGTCATTTTTAATTTTACCTTAATTACTGAGTTTATATTAAGCTTTCCATGATTTTGAAGGTTTATTTCGTCCTTATTGGTAACACATTAATGAAAATCACGATCCCTTTCAAACTGAGTGAAAAAGACCTGGGTTCGAATCCCGTTAATCTTTCCAGGAACTTGTATGGGAATTTTTCCCTTTAGAGCTGAGTAGTTAATCGTCCTCAGAAGAGCAGAACAAAGTTTTTTCTTCCGGAAACTAAAGTTTTTCTACTAGGAAAACAGTGAAACTGACCACAGAACACATTCAATTATGGGTATAATAAAGTAGAAGAAGAGTGGATGAAGTTGTTCTCCTAATCGTAATATGAGAGTTTTTTTTTTTAACACTGTGATTACTCATTTCATTTGAGGAATCAAGTGCTTTGATTAGATGAAAAGTCTAGATATTAACTAGCTCTCCTCAGAAAGAAGCAGAAACTTTTTATATGTACGGATTAGTATGAAAACTGGTATTAGAAAAATGAAAAAAAGAAGAAAGCTTATATAGCCAGGACAAATGTATTAAGTCTAATTAACTTTACTCATATTGTTCATCTATTTAGATAAACTTTTCATCTCCTGAAGACTAGAGGAGAGATTGGTAAATAACACAACTAGTAAACCGTTTACTATTTGAAAGCTATACTCTACGCAAATCCAGATACCACAAGAAATTAACAGGTAGAGCAGATTCATTGAAAATGAGGAACAGAATTACATGACCTAGAAAAATGGAAAAGAACAACCAGTGGTTAGGAATCAAAAACCCAAGAGCCGCATTATCCAGTTAAAGAGTCTGGAGAGATTCTTCCCAGTATGTACAATTTATTGTCCAACAATCTAAAAACTGACGCATAAACACAGAAGACAGAAAATAAATCTTTGAAAATGGATACCGCAGATCGAAGATAATCTCTGTAAGATAATCGAAGATAATCTCACATCCAGCAACAATTTCCTTAACAACAATTCCTAGAACTTTTTTAAGTTGAAAACTCTAATTATTGTTATTAACTAACCTATTTCCCTACCTCCCATACATAACGAGAACTTGGATACTATGTTTCAGATAACTTACATCAGTGTCATTAATTGAACCTTGTGGGACTTAGCTTGTGACACTCGTCAATGTACAGCACTGGCCATTTTTAACAATCCTATCATCTACTGCCGCTTAACCAACCTTTTATTTAGAGTAATAATGTGCTACTAAAACGACATTTCATCCAGTTCTTTTTTAGTAACCTAATAGTATCCATCATTATCTCCCAAGAAATCCTGACTGCCAGGCATCATCTTTCGCTAACAAAGATATGCTGTGGTTTCCTTATAAATACTTTCTTGTCTAGATAATTCCGTGATATATCCTTAACTGCGAACTTCTGAATTTTCCTCGGAACGGAAGTCTGATTTCTATGCCAGACCTGAATTCATCAAAGAATTCATGGAAGCCGTGCAATTCTGCTTCCGTTTGATGACAGGATGAAAAGAAACTTCCCAGCAGACCTTGGTATCTCTCTTTCAGACATGATGCTGAATACTTATTAAATTATCTGGATGTGTCTACTATAACTAGTGGTTATCCAGCCGATGATATCACCACAGCTGCTTCTGTACGATTTTTAAGCTGCCAATAAAAAAATTGTGCTCATTGATATTTGACAACCAACTTTATATTAAGTTTTATAATTCTCTATTTGTAAAAACAAAAAAAAAACCTTTAATAATTTCTTATATGTACGTTTTCTACACTTAGAAAAAGCGTTTCATAGATTTTGATTAAACAATGCTTCGAGCCCTCTTCTCGAATTTCCCCAAGAAACACTGCTAACATAAATAAGCATATTTATATGAAGTTAGACCCAGATTACAATATAAAGTTAAGATAATATCAGGAGGGTAAAGTATAAAGATACAGATAAAATAAACCTAAAACCCTATTGATAGAAAAGAAGCCTTTTAAGTTAGATTACACACTTCTATATACCATACTTGTGCGACAGTAGCGCACAGCTCCAGATTGCAGTCAGTAGTCAGCACTTAACTCCATTGAGCTAAAATTTTGGTGGTACTTCACCGCGAGTTGTCCCGGTTTCTTATCGCTGGGTTATCAAGGCGTTCACTATTGGTGCCTGCTTTCCAATCAAGAGAGCGTTAAACAGACCCAAAATAAATATCGAAATACTTATCCACTGGAGCAGGCGTTTTATTTAAAATGCTCAATCATGCGTACAATCGAACAATGTGGCCATCCTATACACTCATTAAAAGATGCATATTAAAACACTGATTCCGGACGATAGAAAATAAAATAAATAAAAAAATATATTGGCAGACCGAGATTAGAATTATTTTTTATCTGTAAAGCAGGGAAGCGAAATTTACCTGAGGGTCTTGAGAAGGTGCTCTTCGAGCTCAGAAATACCAGTGTGGTGCAAAGTAGTAGGCTCTGTAAAAATGCGAAATGTTACTTGAATTATGAAACTGTGCAGCAAAAAACAATTAAAAAGCAGTTCAAGAAAGCAATAGCAAGTTGATGATAACTGAACTCAACTCAATCTTTAAATAATTACTTTAACTAAAAAAATTATAATTATCATTAAGAAACGCTTACCAGTGATTTTGCCATGGTCAATGTTACCAGTGAAATGTCTTCTCTATTTAGTGTTTCAGGATTCTCTTTGCGGGACCTTTTATATTCCAAAATTTGTTTATTATCTGAAGTTTACCTATTTTCATTATTTTTCTCATTCATCGTTTGACTCACCCACAAGCGAAGGCCATCTGATGAGTCAGCAGACATTGCAGAAAAATACCACTTTTAGTGCACAATGGGTGTTTATCAGAGAGGACATATTGCGTCTGACCTTAGAACTTGTTGTCTGTTATACAAACGAGTATTATTCAATATGTTGTTCAAAGCATGATTGTACGATAGCGAAAACATGCAATTTTGAAGAGGGAGGGGAGATGATCGCAATGAGATCTTTTAAATTAATGGTAAACACGATGACACACATTATACTTTGCACACAACAAGAGATGACACAGAAACATCGAAATGGCTGCCAGGCGATCGTTTATTTCTCATAAATTTATTTATTTTAACTACCACTCTTCTTGTTTTAACTTTTACCACAAAAATGTGCAGTGAATACCGCACCAAACCTTTTTATCTGCAAAGAATATGTAGTTATCTTAAGTGACCAGTTTTTGTCCGAAACTGTTAAAGCTATTTTAGGGGAACCGGTTCAAACATGGATGAGAATTTGAAGGAACCTCATATTTCAATGAAATCTCACATTTATTATCGTTATAAATAGTTCTGCGAGACGAAAAAAAATTTCGGAAAACTCGATAATTACTGAGAACTTCAGAAACTACTCCCAAAATACATAAATCGCGAAAAATTTCAAAATATGTTGTTGTTGTTATTGTTGAGTTCGTTGGTGCATCAGCAACTGAGGCTACGCACCTGATTTTTTTTTTATCTTTCTTGTTTGTTTTTTTTACTGACAAGAATTCAGCAAGGTGGTATTTATTAATCGACTTTATGAAAACATAAACATCAGCCATATCCTGACGATCTCTTAGAACATTCTGTAATTTAACTGATTGCAATTAATGAAATGTGAGGAGAAAACAGTTTTTCGTTCTCTTAGATATAGGATGGTATGGAAGACTGCTAATTTTAGATGCATAATTTAATAGAAGAACTTGTCGAAAGTGTAGCGGCGGTTCATGGGTTTCTGAATATGGACTTTAAATTGGTGATGTGCGTGTGTGGTATGGTTGTTTATTGGCGCATTAGCTGCTATGGTTATAGTGCGCCTATTCGTAGTTATATCAGAAAATAATAAAGAACGTAACAATTCAAATTCATTTCAGTTCTGAGAGCTATTCATAAACGATTATACACTCTAATTTGTTTCAGAAAGCAGAAAAGTTCCTTAATATTTGCCTCCTCTCCTATGATATGGTGTAGTGTCAGCGGTTCTTGAAGATTAGCCAGATTTTGAAGTACGATGTGGTTGATAGTTGTTGTTGTTATTATTGAGTTTAACGACACATAGGCTGCTGGGGCCATATTGTGTCTTTCTAATGGTGACTATGAAACAATACCTATATTTTGTGGTATATTCCTATCTGTTTTAAGAAAGTAAATAGTTCCTTTTTATTAGGATCATCTCCCAGGATCTGCATCAAATTTACTGATGACTGTGTATTAGATATAGACTTAAAGATACCTAAGCGAATGGTTTGAAGGTGGGGACAGTCCACTAGCACATGGCGAATGGTCAGTTGAATTTGGCATGATGTGCATTGGGGAGCACTGTCATTATTTAATAGATACAGGTGAGTGAGGTATGTATGCTCAATCCTTAGCCTTCCTAAAATTGTTTCTTCTCGTCTATTTTTCCGGAAACTGGAAAGCCACAGCTTTGGTTCTGGTTTTATTTTGTATAGTTTGTTTCCTGGATAACCTCTCCAGATCAGTGACCATCTATTGTAACATGCTTTACGAATGATATGTTTGAAATCGGAGTACGGAACTTGACAATTCTGTAAAATATTGGTATCTGGTTGTTTGGCTGCAAGATCTGCTCTTTCATTACCTGCTATTCCAGAATGCCCTGGTATCCAGCAGAATGTCACTGTTTGGTTTGACTCATTGCACACAAGTAATTTGGAATGGATTTGTTTGATAACAGGGTGAGAGGAGTTGGTATTGCTATTTATGGCAGAGACAGCACTCAGGGAGTCAGTGTATATTAAGGCAGAAGAAATCAGAAGTTGAGTAATGTGATCTAGGGCCAAGTTAATAGCATAAAGCTCTGCAGTGAAGATACTGCATTCTACAGGTAATGAGATAGAAGTAGTGAATGAAGGGAAGATTGCCGCAGCGCCTACTTGGGTCTCAGTTTTTGATCCATCAGTATAGATCTTACAGGCCTGTGAATTAGAAGCACAATGAGTTTCATGTAATTGTGCGATATTGAAGGGAGACAAGGTTTTCTTTCCCCACTGTTGGAAATAATCATCATAAATTGCACGGATATTAGTCCACGGTGGATCAGGCGGTGTTATGTCCTCATATATATTGCCGATTTCAATATTCCACGTTTGAGTTAGTTCTTTAAGTCTAAGTGCAGCAGGTCTGTTTTCATTTGGTTTGCTGTTGAAGAATGACTCCCATTCGATATTGTACAGACATCTCCAATTCGGGTGAGAGGGAAGACTGCGGATTTTTGCGGCATACATCGAAAGCAATGTTTTCCTCCGAAGATGTAAGGGAGGTTCGTGGGCTTCAGTGTAAAGGCTCTGAACTGGGGAGGTTCTGAAAGCCCCTAGAGAAACTCTGAGAGCACTGTGCTGGATCGTGTTCAATCGCTCTAGAATAGTTTTCCTAGCAGAGTCATACACTGGGGAGCCATAGTCTAAACGGGACCTGATGAGAGCTCTATAGAGATTGTTTTGTTTTGGTTTTGGTTTTTTTGGCGCATTAGCTACTAAGGCTATAATGCGCCAAGACCATGTCATTTATAAAATAATTTAAACTTTCAGTGACCTAATTAGTTAGGTCACTATGTCAAGAAATATAAGAAAAATGTAAATTTTATAAACGAGTAAAAATATTTATTGACTTTAAAAATCTAAAAATAGCAGACACATTGTCATTGTCGGATAAAATCTGACTGAGTGTATATGGCTCAGTCAGATCATTAAAAGCGGTAAGACGGATACTGCTAAAAACTGGACATTCGATTAAAATGTGTCTAATTGATAAAACTGTGCCACAAGACTCACACATAGGAGGGTCATCAGCCCTCAGCAAAAATGAATGAGTTAAATGACTGTGTCCTATGCGGGTCCGGGCAAGAACAACTTCCTCCTTACGATTCCTGCGCAGACTGGACTGCCACGGTTCAATTACAGGCTTTATACGATATAGTTTATTTCCAGTCTGTCTATTCCACGAGTCCTGCCATTGGGAGTGTATTTTCTCGAGTATTCTTTGCCTGTAGTCTGTATAGGGGACTGACAGGCAGCGATTATTTCTGGGAATTGCTGATTTGGCTGCGGTGTCAGCCAAATCATTTCCCTTAATCCCAATGTGGCTAGGAATCCAGCAGAAGCGGATATCATATTCACGTTCACGGAGGAAGTGAATCTTCTGCTGAATGCTAGACAGAACTGGATGAGAATTAAATCTCACGGTTATTAAAGCCTGTAACACACTAAGAGAATCAGAATATAAAATGAACCGTTGGTTTTGGCATTTACTGATGTGATCCAAAGCTAACTCAATAGCGTGCAGCTCTGCAGTAAATATACTGCATTCAGAGGGAATCTGCTCCGATGTAGTGGTGTCCCTAAAGACAGCAGCAGATCCCACATATGATTCTGACTTCGAACCGTCTGTGTAAACTGGCGCGAAGTCAGAATGTTCAGCTCGGTGTGCTGAATAAAGCTGCAGGTAGACCGATGATGGAGTGTCCGACTTTCCCCAATTTTTAAGGGACAAGTCACATATTGGAATACGAGCATGCCAGGGTAGAAGGGGTTGCTTCGGTGTTTGGGCAACCTTGTCTACCTTGATATCAAGTTCTATGAGTAGCTCTTGGAGACGAATACCAAAAGGACGATTAGCAGTCTTACGGGTATTGTACAAATTTTCCCATCGTGGCTCAAAAACGGATAGCCACGTAGGATGGTCTGGCAGGGATTTTAGTTTAAAAGCGTAGTTTAGACACAACTGCTTACGTCGAAGCGATAACGGTGGTTCGTTTGCTTCGACGTATAAACTCTGGACAGGAGATGTTCTATATGCTCCAGTAGCGATACGAAGAGCCTGGTGATGGACAGGATCCAGCCATCGAAGGGCACTGTCTCTGGCTGAAGAATATACCTGGGACCCATAATCAAGTTTGGATCGCACAAGTGCACGGTAAAGCCGAAGAAGCGTGCATCGGTCCGCTCCCCAAGATGTAGAGGAGAGCGAGCGGAGAATATTAAGCCCGCGTGTGCACTTTGTGCGAAGTTGACGGATGTGGTGCAGAAAGGTCAACTTTTTATCAAATACGAGTCCCAAGAATTTTGTGTCCGCTGCTACTGGAATAGCATTTTGTCCGAGCATTAATTCAGGTTCAGGATGAAGATTACGCTTACGACAAAAATGTACGCAAACGGTCTTCTCCGGCGAGAACCTGAAGCCATTTGCAAGTGCCCAGGAGTTGAGGCGGTCAATGGCTTTCTGCAGTTGTCTTTCAATAACCCTCATGTTGCATGACTGACAAAAAATGCTAAAGTCATCAACATAGAGGGCACTGTTTACAGTTGGAGGAAGTTGTTCTGTGATGGAATTTATTTTCATGGCGAAAAGCGTGACACTTAATACTGATCCTTGTGGTACTCCCTCCTCTTGGCTAAAGGAGCGAGAGAGTGAGGATCCCACACGAACTTGGAAAGATCGATTGGCTAAAAAGTTTTGAATAAACACGGGGAGTTGCCCTCTAAGGCCTAGGCTGTGCAGATCTTTTAAGATGCCAAATCTCCAAGTTGTGTCATACGCTTTCTCCATGTCAAAGAACACCGACACCAAGTGTTCACGTTTTAGGAAAGCATCCCGGATGGATGTTTCCAGTCTAATAAGATGGTCCAAAGTGGACCGGTTCCTTCGGAAGCCGCACTGGATGTTGGAGAGAAGGTCATTGGTTTCTAAATACCAGATTAAACGAGAATTCACCATTCTCTCCAGGATTTTGCACAAACAGCTAGTCAGAGCAATGGGACGATAATTTCTAGTGACTTTTGGATCCTTTCCTGGCTTAGCGAAGGCAAGAACGGTTGCCTTGCGCCAGGAGTCCGGAAACTGCCCTTCGGTAAAGATTCTGTTATACAGAAAGAGCAGATTATCCATAGATTTTGGTGAAAGATGTTTAATCATATCATAATGGATGCCATCTGGTCCAACAGCACTTGCTTTGGAAAGAGTGAGGGCTCTTTTCAGTTCATGTATAGTGAATTCCCTGTTGTAGGGACAGTCGCTCTTACACTTAAAATTAAGTGCCTGTTTTTCTATTTTTTGTTTCAGGACCAGGAACTCTGGGGAATAAGAAGATGTTGCACAGATTTTAGAGAATGTTTCCCCAAGAGAGTTGGCTATTGCAGTTGGATCTGCAATAGCGCATCCATTATAATCTAGGATTGAAGTAGGGTGGGATGTATGTTTTCCCTTCATTTTCCGGATTTTATCCCAGACTACCTTAAAGTTGGTAGACTGGGTAATAGATGATGTAAAACGGATCCACGATTCCCTTTGACTCTGACGGCGGATGTAGCGTGCTTTGGCTCGTGCACGTTTAAACACTATAAGGTTGTTCGTGGTAGGATATCGACGGAATATCCCCCACGCTTTGTTTTGAGCCTTTTTTGCTGCTGTGCATTGGGAATTCCACCAAGGTTTGGGAAATGGTGGAAACCGGGTAGATGTTTTTGGAACAGTATTCGCAGCTGCTTGGACGATAATTTCTGTGATGTACGTTACTGCATCATTGATCGGCTCCTGACTGACCGTACTGAGTTCAAAATTTGCCTGATGTTGGAAGGCAGTCCAGTCAGCCTGATCAATCTTCCACCGTGGTAACCTGAAGGGAAGACATGGTCTCCCGCTGTGTAACAAGGTTATCACAGGGAAGTGATCACTTCCAAATGGATTCTCCTCCACTTCCCAAGTGAGTGAAGGGAGTAGAGAAGGGGAGCAGATAGAGAGATCAATGGCAGAAAAGGTACGGGTAGGCATGTGGAAGAAGGTGTTTGTTCCAGTATTTAGAAAGGAAAGGTCATTGTCATTGAGCATACGCTCTATGACCCGTCCCCTTCCATTGATGTTAGCACTACCCCACAGGGTGTTATGTCCGTTAAAATCCCCGAGAAGTAAGAAAGGGGGAGGCAACTGCGATACAAGATCATCAAGGTCTTCCTGGGAGATGTCAGTCCCAGGTGGCAAATAAATAGAGCACACAGTTAATAAAAATCCCACTGTCAGGCGAATTGCAACAGCCTCAATGCTGGTTGTAATTAGCAAGGGCTGAACTGGGGTCTGATTACCCACAAGGATAGCCACTCCTCCATGAGCAGGACCATCCGCAATTCTATCCTTACGAAAGATTGTGATGTTATGCAATGTGGGATCATCATTTGCCTTTAGATAAGACTCCTGCAAGCAAAAGCAAACTGGCTCGTGCTTTTGCAGGAGGGCCTTGATGTCATCAGTATTTCGCCGGAATCCACGACAATTCCATTGTAAGAATTTAGCCATTACTTTGGCTTGGTGGGCCCATCAGGCGGCTTCCGAGGTGCTGAGGGCTTACTTTTGTCAGTCTTGGATTTATCTTTTTTGGGGAAGAAGGGACGCTGTCCCGTGTCCATTTCTTCCTCCGCAAAGAGTTCCAAGACAGATTCATCCTGTACCTCCTTGTTCTCTACATCCATTGTTTCTGTTCTTCCTGCAGGCTCTTTACCACTTGGTTTTGGTAGTGGTGGAGCACTAGGAGGTACAGATATAGGAGTGGCAACTGACTGTGTTTTTTTGGTGGGCTTTTGAGAACTCAATAAATAGCGTGCAATCGGGGTGAATGACTCTTTTGGTGGAATAGTCATCTCAGTTTGTGTCCCGATAGTGCACTTAGCAGAAACCTTCTGGGCGTATGAAGGTTTCCCGCTATTTACTGGTTGGATACGTTTTCTGGCCTCTGGGTAGGAGATATTCAGCTCTGTCTTCAGTTTTTGTATTTCTTTTTCATCCTTCCACCGCTGGCATGCTCTGGAGTAGGCAGGATGATCTTGTTGACAATTTACACAGATCGGTTTAGAAGCTGAACATTCCTTGCTCTCGTGGTCTTTCGCACCACATCGAGCACAGGCAGGGTTACCACGACAAGATGTTTGTGAGTGGCCGTATTTTTGGCATCTAAAGCACCGCAGTGGGTTTGGGATATAAATCCTCACTGGGCAGTTTAGATAGCCTGCCTTGATGGAACTTGGAGGCCGTGGGGTGTTAAACGTTAGGATGAGAACTCGGGTAGGGACGAGATTCCCATCCTTTCTCATTGATATCCTTTTGACAGCTGTCACTCCTTGGTCTTTTAATTCAGAGCAGATCTCTTCTTCAGAAACATGAAGAAGGTCCCACTCTGAAATGACGCCTCTTGAAGAGTTCAAAGTTTTGTGGGGGGTTACAATGATAGGTATTCCCCCTATTGATGTGGCGTTCAGGATTTTTTCTGCCTGTTTAATATTTGTAGCTTCGACCAAAAGGTCGCCAGAACGCAGTCGTTTAACAGATTTGGGTGAACCAGCCAACCCTTCTAATCCTTTCTGGATGAAGAAGGGTGACATCTTTCCAATGGACTGCTCTCCGGTGGAATGGAGAATGAGGAAAAGCGGTGTCACTGATGGTGGTGGTTTATCCTCAGTTCTGGCTCGTTTTGCAGAGGTGTTATCTGCGTCATCATCTCGATTAGGTAGGGGCCTTGTTGGGGCCCCAGAAGAAGGATTTAAATTACTCATAGGAGTAAAGAAAAAATGTCTGATGCCTAAGTACCTCACCCACCACGGAGCCCTACGAGGGGGCGCCCACTCGTGAACTAGCAGGTACTGCGTACACGAATGGGACACCGAGTTCGCTTAGAACACCATACCCACGTTACCAATAAGTCTTTATCCCGTCCCAGGACCAAAGGGAGGGAGACTTATTGGAACGCAGTTGACCCTAGCAGTATAATACCACCCGCCGATTGATCCCAGTCGAGCCGGTCCGGGACCACCCGTCTCGTCGAAGCAGGGGCCAAAGTGGTGTATTAAGGCTGGGCCCCTCAACCACCAGGATCCCCCTTTCCGCTTCCACGGGTCGCGGCGCACGGCTGCACACGCCGGATTCCAACGATGTAACCCTGGAACCAAGGTATGGACGTTAGATCAGAGTGATGCTAGTCTGGAAGTCCAGCAGCGTCACTGGGAGGTCCCCTCACCACGTACAGGTGCCCACGTCGAGGGGCTCTATAGAGATGGATCAGGGTATGCCGATCAGCACCCCACGACATAGCTGACACACACAGGAGGATGTTCAATTTCTTCAAGCAGATGGTCCGAAGGTAGGTCACATGTGCTTGAAAGTTTAGTTTCCTATCTAGCACCAGGCCAAGAAAACGGACAGTGTGAGTAAGAGGTATTGGCATGTTATTGATCTTTAGCTCAGGATCAGGATGAAGTGACCGTAGTTTGCAGAAGTGAGTAGTGGTGGATTTCTGTTCAGCAAGACGAAATCCATTGCATAAGGTCCAGATTTCTATTTTGTATAGAGCATTTTGCAACTGTCTTTCGATAGTATTCATACTTTGTGATTGGCAGGATATAGTGAGGTCATCTGCATACATATAAATTTGAATGGTTTTTGGAAGATCTTCCAATATTTTGTTGACTCGAATCGCAAATATGGTAGCACTCAGTATTGAACCCTGCGGGACACCCTCTTCTTGAATGTGAGTTGCTGACAGCACGTTTTTATATCGGACTTGAAAAGTGCGTAATTTTAAAAAGTTCTGAATGATTTGAGGAAGATAGCCTCTCAGCCCCAACTGATGCATATCTTTAATAATGCCATAGCGCCAGGTAGTATCGAATGCTTTGTGAATATCTAGGTTGACCATCACTAGGTGCTGTTTCATGACGAAGGCATTTCGTATGTTGCTTTCAAGTTTTACAAGTAAATCGAGGGTGAATCTGTTTTTACGGAAGCCATATTGGTGATCAGAGAGAAGATTCTGGGAGTCTAGAAACCAGGTGAGCCTCTTATGTACCATCCTTTCAAAGATTTTGCCTAAACAGCTTGTTAATGATATCGGTCTGTAGTTCTGGACCAGAGTGGGATCTTTGCCTGGTTTTGGAATAGCACAAATATAGGAATGCCGCCAGGACAGAGGATAAGTATTTTCTGAAAAGATATGGTTATAGAATATTAATAATATGCCAAGGTCAGATTCACATAGATGCTGCAACATACTGTAGTGAATACCGTCTGGTCCTGCTGCACTATTTGACGATTTGCTTAAGCATTCCTTCAGCTCGACTAAAGTAAAAGGCTGGTTATAAGGGAGTGAGAGTCTAGTTTGAAAATTTAATTTTTGACGTTCTTCATTAGTTTTAATGCGTTGAAAGGATGTCACATAAGAGGATGAGGCGGAAATGTCATAAAAAGACTCTGATAGCGCATTTGCAATATCATTAGGGGAAGATAATTCCTGCCCATTCCATTGTATTATTGGTGATTGCAACGGTAGAAATTTCCCATTGAGTGCTCGTATTTTTTTCCAAATAATTCGAGTGTCAGTATTTTTGTTAATGGATGAGGCGAAGTTAGTCCAGGATTCATGTTTTGCTTTTTTTCTAATCTGTCTCGCTTTAGCTCTGAGTTTTTTGTAAACAATTAGGTTGGCGGTAGTTGGGAATTTACGAAAGTGGTTCCAAGCTCGGTTTTTATCACGCTTTGCTTTGGAGCATTCTTCAATCCACCACTGATTTTGGTGTACACTCTTGTGCAGGTTAGATTTTGGAATGGAAATTTCTGCTGCAGATAGCACTTGGCTGGTAATGTGGTCAGTTACGTTATCAAGATTCTGTTGCTGTACATATTGCTTTTCAAATATGACACAACTGGAATAGGTTTTCCAGTCTGCTTTTTGGAAGTTCCAAGAAGTACGGCCTTTAGGGTATGACATGACCTGTGTTTGAATTGAACTGATGATAGGGAAATGGTCACTGTGGAATGGATCATTTAGCACTAACCATTCCATGCTTGGAAAAACAGATGCTGAACAGATGGATAGGTCTATGGCGGATGTAGTACCAGCAGGTAGTTGAACATGAGTTGGAGAACCAGAGTTTAAAAGAGTCAGGTTATGGTTATCCAGGAATGTTTCGATTAGTTTGCCTCTACCATCCATGGTGGAGGATCCCCACAATGGATGGTGACCATTGAAATCACCAAGTAAACAGACGGGAGGTAGAAGTTGCCAAATAAGACTGTCCAGTTCAGTCTGGGAGCAAGGATAATTCGGTGATATATAGATGGATGCAAGTGATAACGATATTCCCGTTGCTATCCGGACTGCTACAACTTCTAAGGACGTATTTAGTTGGAGATGTCTTGAGGGAATTGTAGATTTCACAAGTATAGCTACCCCACCAAGAGCAGGAGAGTTAGAAACCCTGTCTCGCCTAAACATAGTATAATTTTTGATTTTGACCGAAGCGTGTAGTGATAAAAATGTTTCTTGTAAGCACGCACCTACTGCATTAGTTTGAGTGAGTAAATCACTGAGGTCGTCTATATTACTGCGTAATCCTCGACAGTTCCATTGTAGGAATTTATTCATTGGTTGGATTTGTTTGAGGAAGATTGATCTGACTGTTTTTTCTGAGAAGGTTTCTGTCTGCTTGGTTTTGGTTTCTCATTTCTGGGAAAGATTGGGCGTCCTGTATCCATGATATCACTAGCATGTAACTCTAGTACTGTGTCGTCATCCTCCGATTGAACATCAGTTTCCATGTTGATATTTCGTGGCTTCACCTTTTTCTGATTTTCAACGGTAGTTGATTTTGTTGTTTCGGGAAAAGTTGAGATAGCATCAGTTGGGATGCTGATCGGCGTATTGCTGGTTTCATTGACTGTAGGTTTCTTATTGCATGATAAAATAGTTTTGGCCCAGGTGGCAAAGGAAATTCTCGGTTCTATGGACACATCTGTTTGAGTTGCAGCTGAGTGGCTGGTTCTAGTAACAGATGCGTATGATCGGCTAGGAATGGTTAGTAGCACTTTCTTTCTTGCTTCAGGGTAAGTGACTTTATGTTCAACTTTATATTTCTGGATTTTGTTTCCTGTTTTCCAAAGGTCACATGCTTTAGAAAATGCAGGGTGGTTTTCCTTACAGTTTGGACAAATAGGAGTGGAAGCTGTACAGTCTTCTTGAGAATGCTCCTTGGAACCATAAAGAGGACACACAGCATCGCCTCGGCATGCTGTTTGGGAATGACCGTACTTCTGACATTTAAAGCAGCGAATGGGGTTTGGGATGGAAGGTCGAATCTTACAATTTAGGTAACCTGCTTTAACAGGAGATGGAAGAGTCGGAGTACTGAAAGTTAAAATGATGGACCTGGTTGGTAGTAGGTTGCCATCTTTTTTAGTCATGATTCTCCGTGCATGAGTCACTTTTTGATCACTAAGCTCTTGTATTAATTCTTGTTCAGAGACATTTAGTAAGTCCCATTCGCTGATGACGCCTTTAGAGGTGTTCAGGGTGTTATGTGGCGTAACTGACACCGGAATGCTGTTAAAAGTTGTCAATTTTAACAATTTTTCTGAATGGCTTGGCTTGGAAGCTTCAATTAGAAGGTCTCCAGATTGAAGACGCTTCACCATTTTAGGAGATCCAACAACCGATTCTAAACATTTCTGTATTAGAAATGGCGATAACTTGCCTACAGGTTGTGTGGATAATGAGTGCATTATTAGAAATGCTGGCATATCTGCACTCTGTTTTTCAGTCCGCTGTCTCTTCGGACGATTCAAGTCATGCTCTGAATCAGAGTTGACAGGTCTGGAGCTCGTGGGCTCTAGCGGTGGATATGCATCACAATCCATCGTTGCTCCTTTCAGCCCTGGAAGAGGGAATTCCTTCTCTCAGGTTACGGACCCCGCCACGTGGAGGCAGGAGCGGTGCCAACCAGTGACCAAGCGATCAGCAGAAGAAGAGAGCATAAAATGAATTTGACCAATGCATGCTCTGACCAGTACAACTTCTTCGTGTCTGTTTAATCGAAAGTGGATTTTCTTATCTGTGGATTCTGTTTGATGCTTCTTATTTTGTTATATAACTGATTATTCCAAATTTCTGCCCATATTTCATTTCATACTCGGCGTATGATTGGTTTATAGTCTATATAAAGACTCTAGATGCGGTCGTTATTCAGAGGGGTTTCTTGTTGCTTTATCTGAATGCTCATATCCTGATATTCCAGCATGCCCAGGTTGCATTCATTGATTGATTTCTGTTTTTCTGGCTTGTTTGTTTGTTTGTTTGTTTGTTTCGGGATTTATTGGGCGCATCGGCAACTATGACCATAGTGCGCCATACATATGATAATTATGCATGCTATTTCTTTTCACTTACAGAAAATGGAAAAAGAAATCAGAAAATAATTTTTTTTTTTTTTTTTTTTTCCCTAACTAAAGGAGGTGATATACTTTAATCATCTTCAGAAAGTTATATATGCTTGAGACATTTGTTTCATTGTTTAAAAGTGAGGTAAGTGTAAGATCTTTTGTCGTGGCTGAAGTGCAAAGAATCTGGCGTTCTCTTGTATATTTTGTGCATTCGACCAGAATGTGTTTCACTGAGAGCAGTGTATTACAGTGATGACATTGAGGGGGTATTTCTCCTCTTAAAAGATAACCATGAGTGATATTTGTGTGCCCTATTCGCAGTCGAGCCAATATTACCTCTTGATGTCGGATTGAATTAAAGCTGGAAGGCCATCGCTCAAGGTTTGGCTTGATACTTCGAAGTTTATTATTAGGTTGATTTTCCCATGATAACTGCCATTGGCACATGCATTTTTCCTGGATTATTGTTCGATAGTCTTGATGAGGCACTTTCCATTTTTTCTCGGGTGGTAGGTGAGCTGATTTGGCAGCATTGTCCGCTAGTTCGTTTCCAGGAATTCCAATATGTCCTGGGACCCAGCAGAAATGTATGTTTTTTCCAAGTTCTGATAAGCTATGTAAAGAGCTGACTATTCTTTTCACGACTGGGTGGGTGATGTTCATGGTGTTTTTTAGTGCTTGGAGTGCACTTAAAGAATCTGTGAAAATTATACTGTTGTTAATATCAGAGGACTCGATATGGTTCAGTGCAACCTGAATTGCTATTAGTTCGGCGGAAAATATACCGAACTCAGGTGATAACTGATAAGCTAATGTGATGTTTGGAAAAACTGCGGCGATTCCAACGTGGACATCATTCTTTGATCCATCCGTATGTACTATGGAAAAGCTGGGAAACTGGTCTACTACTGCATGGTATAGTTGCGAGAAGTTTTCTCTATGCAAAGTAGATTTATTCCATTCATGCAGATGTAAGTCACATGAGGGTGGAATGATATTCCAAGGAGCAAGAGAGGATGGGAGGCTATGTGCCACATTGTCTAAGGTTAGATTTAGTTCTTCTAAGAGGTGTTCTATTCTCATACCCAAAGGACGATTAGCATTAGGGCGGTTTTGGTATAACCTACTGTGCTGTGATGTGAAAAGTATAGGCCAGTTCGGGTGTTCTGGCATAGATCTAATTTTATAGGCATAACGTAGTATCAGTTGTTGTCGCCTGATTGAGAGAGGTGGTTCGTGTGCTTCAGCATATAAGCTATGTATTGGTGACGTGCGATATGCCCCTAAAGCAACGCGTATTCCACTATGATGGATAGGGTCAAGCCAGCGAAGGGCACTAGGTCTTGCTGAACTATAGACTGGTGCTCCGTAGTCAAGTTTCGATCTTATTAATGCTCTATATAACCGTAATAAAGTAAGGCGATCAGCTCCCCATTTGGTTGCAGAGAGAACCCGGATGATATTTAGTTTTTGTTGACATGATGTTCTTAGTCTTTTGATGTGCTCAACGAAAGTGAGTTTATGGTCTAAAGTGATTCCTAAGAACCGTATGCTGGGATGAACTGTTATTTGTTGGCGATTCAGTTGTAGCTCCGGATTGGGATGGAGTTTGCGTTGGCGGCAAAAATGGATGCAAAACGTTTTTTCTGGACAAAGTTGAAATCCATTAGTCTGAGCCCATGAACTGATCTTATTTATTGCCACTTGCAACTGTCTCTCAATAGTATTCATATTTTTAGCATGACACCAAATACTAAGATCGTCTACAAACAGTGCTTTATCAACAGTGTCTGGAATTTGTCCGGCAATGGAGTTTATTGCAATTATAAAAAGTGAAGCACTGAGTACAGAGCCTTGAGGAACTCCTTCTTCTTGGGAAAATACTTGGGACAGTGAGGTTTTGAATCGAACCTGGAATGTACGCTTGCATAGGAAATTCTGTATGAAAATCGGGAGGTGACCCCGAAGTCCATGACGATGTAATTCACGGAGTATTCCATACTTCCACGTGGAATCATAGGCCTTACTGATGTCAAAGCAGACTAACACATGGTGTTCCGATCTGAGGAATGCATTACGGATGGAATTCTCTAGTCTGACTAGTATATCTAGTGTAGATCTGTTTTGTCGGACACCGTATTGTGCAGAATGTAGCAGATTGAGATTTTCAAGGTACCAGATCAGTCGATGGTTCACCATCTTTTCGAGAATTTTGCAAATGCAACTGGTCAAGGCGATTGGTCTATAATGAGTGGGATTTGTAGGGTCTTTACCTGGTTTAGGGAAGGCAAGGACCGTAGCGTGATGCCATTGATTAGGAAATTTATCTTCCAGGAAGAGTCTGTTGAATAGATGAAGAAGTAACTGTAATGATTCGGTACTTAGTTCCTGAATCATGGAATAGTGAATGTTATCTGGTCCTACAGCACTGCGTCTAGATGTTGACAAAGCTCTATGTAATTCGTGAATGGTAAAAGGTAAATTATATTGTTCATCTCCTTTTGAAGAGAAGTTTAACTTATGTTTTTCTAAACTTGTTTTTAATCTTCTGAAGGTCGGTGTATAACTTTCTATTGCTGATGTTTTTGCAAAGGTTTCACCTAGTATATTGGCAATTCCAGCAGGATCATTTACATTCTGCCCTCTCCATTCCATGATGGGTAGGGGTATCGGTTTATATTTGCCACTCATTTTTCTGATTGCTTTCCAAATTTTATGTGTAGACATTGCTTGATTAATAGTCGAAGTGAAGCGGATCCAAGCAGCCTTTTTATTGCAGCGTCTAACATATCTCGCTCTTGCTCTAGCACGCTTATATTGAATGAGATTGGTTGTAGTTGGACTCCGGCGAAAAGAATTCCAAGCTTTACTTTGCATTTTTTTAGCCACAAGGCATTCATCGCTCCACCAGGTTTTTGGATGAATCGGTAATTTTGATGAGGATTTCGGTACGGTTTGTTCTGCTGCATGTAATATCATTTTGGTGACATAGTCAACTGCTTCGTCAGTTGTGGAATTTTGGATTATTTCGGGATCAAGCTTGGTTAATTTTTTATAGGACTGCCAATCTGCTTTATCAGTAAGCCAGTGCGGAATTTTAGTAGGATGATGAGGGGGCTTATTAAGTAATTCAATTATTATGGGGAAATGATCGCTATGTAGCGGATCGTTGTTTACCGTCCACTTTAGAATAGGATATAAGGTTGCAGAACAGATAGACAAATCTATAGCAGTGCTTGTTCCTGAAGGAAGGTGAACGTATGTAGGTGAACCGTCATTTAGAAGAAGGAGGTTGTTATTGTCAAGACACTGTTCAATTAGTTTTCCTCTTTGGTCGATGCTGTTGTTACCCCAAAGAGTGTGATGACCATTTAAGTCTCCCAGAATGAGGAAAGGTGTTGGGAGTTGAGCTATAAGATTGTTGAGATCATTTTGCTGGAAGGTATAGCTTGGTGGAATGTATAAGGAGCAGATTGTCATATGGATGTCAGCAGCTATACGGACTGCTATTGCCTCGAGGGGAGTGTTCAGTGAGACCTGTTTGGTAGGAATATGTGGGTTTGTTAAAATAGCTACGCCACCATGTGCGATATTCTGATTGGTTCTGTCTTTTCTAATAATGTTATAATGAGACAGTTTTGGTGTATTTTGGGGTTTTAAATAAGTTTCTTGAAGGCAGATACATATTGGTGAGTATTTACAGGAAAGATCGTATAGGTCATCGATATTGGCGCGGAATCCACGACAGTTCCATTGTATTATTCTGTTCATTGTTTATCTCTTATTAGACTTTCTGAGCGTTTTCGGGTTGTTGATGTTTTCTGTTTTTCACTTTTGTTTTTATCTTTTTTTGGGAAGGAAGGCCTTTCGGTGTCCATATCTTCTTCAACAAAGATTTGAAGAACAGGGTCATCTGCTGATTTTTCTTTAGTGTCCATTTGTTGTTGGTGACTAGAAGTTAGGATATGTTTTTCTTTAAATCCTTCGTCCGGAGTGTTTATGTTTTCTTGTGGTATGGTAATTGGTGTGTTGACTGCTTGGGTTTGAGTTGCACTGTACAAAGATTTTACGTAATTTGAGAAAGACTGCTTTGGAGGTACTGTTATTTCAGTTTGCGATCCGGTTGATTGGAATTTTTTGGTGGCTTGGGCATACGTAGGTCTGTCTGAATGAATTGGTGGTGAGATGATTCTTTTTGCTTCTTGGTAAGAAACATTATGCTCAGTTTTATATTTTTGGATAAGTTTCTCACTTTTCCAGCGCTCGCATATTCTGGCATAAGCGGGATGATCCTTTTTGCAATTTGGACATACTGATTGAGGAGCATTACAGTTTTCGCAATCGTGTTCGATTGAACCACACTTTGCGCAAGTAGGGATTCCCCGGCAAGCTGTTTGGGAATGTCCATACTTCTGGCATCGGAAACACCGTAGCGGGTTTGGGACGTATGGTCTCACATTACATACCAGATATCCGGCCTTAATGGATGATGGACGATTCGGTGTGTTAAAGGTCAAGATCAGATTGCGGGTAGGGATCAGATTACCATCTTTTCTCGTGGAGATTCTCTTGACATGAATAACTCCTTGTTCTTTCAGTTCTTCTAGCATTTCTTCTTCAGTTACATCTAGTAAGTCCCAGTTTGAGATCACTCCTTTAGAGGTGTTTAGTGATCTGTGGGGTGTTACAGTTACTGGGAGACCTGCAAAGAAATTTGTTTTCAGAAGTCGCTCAGAATGTTTGGTATTAGATGTCTCAATGAGAATATCTCCTGATCTGAGTCTTTTTACGGATTTCGGAGATCCTGCTTTACTTTCCAATTCCTTTTGAATTCTAAAGGGAGAGAGTTTGCCAACTGCATTCTCACCAGTTGAATGGATGATTAGATAGGTTGGAATTGGATATGTCTCTGGCTCAGTTTTTTGGCGCTTTGCCGTTCCTGCTGTGGAACTGTCTTTCTTTTTTGATATCTGGGTTGCGTCTGGCAGCCCAGATAAGTCTGAGTTTGATTTACTCATGGTATGCTCTTTTTGGCCCCGGGAGATTGTCTTTTTCTCCCAGGTTACCAGCCCCGCCACGTGGAGGCAAGAGCGGTGCCGCCTAGTGACCCAAGCGAAGAAAAGGGTTAGTAATAACTAAAAATAAAAAGAGGGATTAAAGAAAGGTGGCTTTCCTTTCTAGGTTATAGTATTTGAATATATCTATTTAATTATAATCTTCAGGAGTTATCGGACTTTCGAAACTCAGGAGAAACGTATTTACAATTAAGCGTACTAGATAATCACTCTGGAAAGGCGCTGTGGTCACTAATATCGCTTGGCACTCGGGGCCGTTTTTCTGGCGCAAAAGCAACTAAGACTATAGTGAACTACACCTAAGCCATAATAAATAAAAGAAAGGAAGGTTTTTCTTTTGTAACCTTTCAGGAAGGTTCCGGAATCAGAACATATATACAAATATAAAACACACAGACTGAAAATAAAAGCACAATATTATAGGTATTTGCAAAGATTAATCATTTGTTGTTGTTATTGGGTTTAAAGACACAAGGGCTACTGAGGCCAAATTGTGTCTATTCATTTTTTAATTGCATGACCCTATCTTTATAGTTGTTAAATTATATACTTTTGTATAGGCCAATACATTTTAAGTACATTAAAAGTTCTTCAATATTTCCATCGTTTCCTAAGATATGAGATAAATCATGTGATGCATTAATACTGGAAACTGATTGAAAAGTGTTTGTTCAGATGATTGAATGCAAGGGACAATCAAGCAGAAAATGGCGGACCGTAAGCTGACTGTTACAGGATGAGCACTGAGGTGGGTTGTTGTTGTTGTTGTTGTTGTTATGGGATTTCTGGCGCAAGGGCTACATAGGCCATATTGCGCCTATCAAAGTAATTAAGTATACATGTGATAACTGCTCTGGGAGCAATTAGAGTTGGTCATACATTTTAATTTTTTTCAAGTAGGTGAAAAATTCGGAGAGTTTTGCGTCATTACCTATGATGCTGTTGAGTGACAAGGGGTTTGAGATGGAGCTGAAAGTAAACTGTCGGGCAGTGTCGAACAAGCTACATTCAATCAGAATGTGCTTCACTGATAACGGCTGCAAACAGTGCGTGCACTGAGGAGGATCATTTCCTGTGAGTAGAAACAGATGTGTAAGGTGAGTGTGGCCAATTCGGGTTCTGGCTAGAAGTACTTCTTCCTTTCTGATTTTACGGAGGCTAGAGGTCCATAATTGTGGTTCAGGTTTCAGTTGGAACAGTTTATTATGTGTTTGCTTTTTCCACAAAAGAGTCCATTGTACCATACATGTTTCCTGTATTTTATGTTTAAAATCAGGATAGGGAACAAGATCATTTGATAAGGCTACGTTGGAGGGATGCTTTGCGGCATGATCAGCGCACTCATTTCCAGGAATACCGCTGTGGCCTGGGATCCAGGAGAAGACAACAGTGCAATGTTGCTCATGGAGATGTATCAGTTCTTGTCTTATTAGTTTTACCAAAGAATTGCAAGGTGAGGTGTTTGTGAGAGCTAAGAGAGCACTCTTGGAATCGGTGTACACTATACTTTTATTCGTTGATAGACGGGAAATATTTTCCAGGGCACGTTTAATTGCATAGAGTTCAGCAGTATAGCTGCTGCATTCAGCTGGAAGTGGAATAGAAACAGTTGTATTAGGGAAGACAGCAGCTGCACCCACTTTATTGCCAGACTTTGAGCCGTCAGTGTAGATCTTAGAAAAGTGGGAATAATTTTCTTCATGGACAAGATGTAATTGTCTGATGTTAACATCTGCTAAAGCACCTTTTCCCCATTTTTCAAAGTAATCATCATATGAAGGAGTTAAGGTAATCCATGGGGGATCCGGGTCTTTTAAATCTCTGATGATATTATGAAAGGAAATATTCCAGCATTCTAATAGGGTCTGTAATCTGATACCGGCAGGTCGGATTGTTCTGGGTTTGTTTCCATAGTGTGTTCTCCACTGCGGATCATACAGTAGTGGCCAAATAGGATGAGTGGGGAAGCTTTTAATTTTAGCCGAGTAGTTTAACAGTAACATCTTTCTCCTGATACTGAGTGGAGGTTCGTGAGCCTCAACATACAGACTTTGAACAGGTGATGTTCTGTATGCACCCAGGGCAATCCTAAGGGCAGCGTGTTGGATTGGAGCAAGACGAGCCAAAGTACTCTCTCTAGCAGAGTCATAGACAGGGGCTCCATAATCTAGGCGAGATCTAATTAGAGACCTATACATGTGAAGCAGGGTGTACCGGTCTGCACCCCACGTTGTACTAGAGACGACCCGTAGTATGTTAATTTTCTTAAGGCAGGTGGTTCGTAGGTGTTTAACATGCTCCTGAAAATTTAGATTCTTATCAAAAATTAGCCCTAGGAGACGAATACTGTTAACGATTGGAAGAGGATGATTGGCCAAGTGTAACTCGGGTTCTGGATGCATTTTCCGCTTGTTGCAGAAGTGCACGGCCATAGATTTGTGTTTTGATAGTCGATATCCGTTTTGTGTCATCCATAGTTCAATATTATTTATTGATATTTGTAGTTGCCTCTCAATATAATTTATAGTCTGAGAATGGCAGGACAAGGTAAGATCATCAGCATAAATATATGAGTCAACAGTGTTTGGAATGCTGTTTGTTATATTGTTAATTCGTATAGCAAATAGAGTGGCACTGAGGACAGAGCCTTGAGGGACACCTTCTTCTTGTCTGTATGTGTGAGACAGAGCCTGCCGATATCGAACTCGGAATGTCCTGTGGCAAAGGAAGTTTTGGATAAAATATGGTAAATGCCCTTTCATATCTATAGAATGGTTGTTGTTGTTGTTGTTGTTATGGAGGCTTAATGGCACATAAGCATCTATGGCTATAATGTGCCTATTCACTTATTATTTTAGGAGATGAGGAATTTCCATAAAATCAAAAGAAAATTTTAAATCAGAAATTATTAAAAAGTCCAGTTTGCTTGAGGAAGTCAAAAAATTCAGAAATATTTGCTTTATCACCAATGAGATTTTCAAGAGTTATTGGTTTACGTTTATTTATCAGTGAGATCAAGGTTGTTGTTGTTGTTGTTTAAGGGTTTAAAGACACAAGGGCATCAATGGCCAAGATGTGTCTTTCCAAGTTTTTAATGTAAATCAAACATTTTTTTCAGATTTGTTTATCAAATCTGATTTGCCGAATAAATTTAAATAATTCATCTATATTCGCAGAATTGTTTAAGATCTGTTGAAGAGTAACTTGATTCTGGATATTGCATAAACTCTGAAAACAAAGGAATCTGGAATTTCTGAATCGAGGGCATACCAAAAGAATGTGTTTTACTGTAAGTTGAACTTGGCATTGAAAACAGAGTGGGGGATTTTTGTTTGACAATAGATGAAAATGAGTAAGATGAGTATGGCCAATTCTCAGTCTCGCAAGTATTACTTCTTCTCTGCGACTCTCTCTAATGCTTGAGTTCCACATTTCTGGATTAGGTTTTATTTCATGTAGTTTATTGTTGATTTCATTTTTCCATATTTGGGCCCATTCATTTTCACTTTCTCTAATAATTATTGAACTAAAATCAGTGTGTGGAACTAGCATTGTTCTGTTTGGCAGTTCTGATGCTGACTTAGCTGCAATGTCTGCTTTTTCATTGCCTTCTATTCCGCAGTGTCCTGGGATCCAGCAAAGAGTTATATCAGATTGTTTCTTTTGACAGTTGTTGATTAGAAAGTCAATTTCTTGTAGGAAAGGATGACGAGAATGTCGTTTTCCCTGTATGGCTGAAATAGCACTCAGTGAATCCGAGTATATTAGGACAGAGAGGGACGACTGTTGACATATTTCACTTAATGCAAGCTGTATAGCATATAGTTCTGCAGATAGAATGCTGCACTCAACTGGAAGGGATTTTGAAATTACATGCGATGGGAGCACGGCTGCTGCACCTACATGTGATTGGCTCTTAGATCCATCCGTATAGATTATGAGTTTTCCAGTGTGTTGCGAAGTATAGTTGGCATACAACTGTCGGATATTACATGGTGGAATGGTATTTTTTGGCCACTGAGCGAAATAAAGATCAATGTTTATATGATGTCTATTCCATGGGGGTAAAGGCATATTTTCATTTTCCGCAATTTTATTGAGATCGAGTTTCCAATTTTTTATTATTTCTTGAAGACGAATCCCAGCAGGTCTGGGTTCATTAGGCTTAGATTCATAAAGTGTTGGCCATAAAGGTTGGTTGAGGTATACCCAACAAGGGTGAGTTGGAAAGCTTCTTATTTTGGCAGCGTATTGGCAGAGTAGGCGTTGTCTTCTAAGATAAAGCGGAGGGTCGTGTGCTTCTATATACAAGCTGTGTACAGGCGAGGTTCTGTAGGCGCCTAGTGCTGATCGAAGGGCACTGTGTTGAATGGTGTTCACAGACCGTAAGATGCTGTTTTTAGCTGATGCATATACTATAGCTCCATAGTCTAATCGTGACCGGATTAGAACACGATACAAATTCAGCAATGACTGTCTGTCTGCACCCCAAGATGTTGAGGATACTGCACGAAGGATGTTTAGTTTCTGGAGGCACGTAGTTCGTAGATAGGTCACATGTTTACGAAAATTTAATTTGGTGTCTAAATTCAGACCCAATAATCTTATGCAGTCTGTCATCGGTATTTCTCTGCCTTTCAGTTTTAATACAGGTTCCGGATGAAGCGATCGTAATTTGCAGAAGTGTATTGCTGCTGTTTTCCCCTCGGTTAATTGATAGCCGTTGCTTTCTGTCCAAGTTTCAATTTTGTTTATTGCTATCTGTAGTTGTCTTTCAATGGTAGCCATGTTCGATGATTGACAGGAAATAGCAAGATCATCTGCATACATATAAACTTCTACCGTGGCTGGGATGTCTCTTATAATGCTACTGGTACGTAATGCAAAGAGTGTGGCACTTAAGATCGATCCCTGAGGTATTCCTTCTTCCTGTGTGTGAATTTTGGACAGCTCATTCTGGAATCTTACTTGAAAGGTCCTGAGGTGAAGAAAATTTTGAATGAATCTAGGCAGGTTACCTCTCAGTCCAAGTTTGTATAAGTCTTGGAGGATTCCATATCTCCAGGTTGTATCGAATGCTTTGGTAATATCGAACGTTATCATTACCATGTGCTGTTTCTTAAGAAAAGCATTTCGAATGTGAGCTTCAACCTTGATGTGGACATCAGTTGTACACCTGTTACGGCGGAAACCAAATTGATGGCATGATATAGCTTTTTGATCTTCAACAATCCAGACAAGTCTCTTATGAACCATCTTTTCTATTACCTTTCCTAAACAGCTTGTCAAAGATATAGGACGATAACTATTGGGGGAGGAAGCATCTTTCCCAGGTTTCGCTATGGCTATTACAACTGACTGATGCCATGTATCAGGATAAACATTCTCCTCAAAGATTCTGTTGTAAAATTTCAGTAGTGAAGATTTTGAGTTTGAGTTGAGGTGTCGAATCATTATGTAGAAAATGCCATCTGGTCCAGCAGAACTATTTCTAGAATTCTGGAGAGCTTCGTTAAGTTCATTCATTGTGAACGGAAGGTTATAAGAATAAGATTGTTTTGTAACAAAGTTAATTTTATATTTTTCCACGGACATTTTTTTGCGTCTAAATGAGTCTTCATAAGATTGAGATGATGAAGTGACTGCAAATGTTTCTGCTAAAGCCTCTGCAATATCAGTTGGAGAGGAAATATCTGTTCCTTTCCAGGACAGGATTGGGGCTTTGGTCTGTTGATACTTTCCACTGAGGATACGGATCTTTCTCCAAATTATTCTGGGGTCAGTGTTTCTGGTGATGGTAGAACTGAATCGAATCCACGCATCCTGTTTAGCTTTTCTACGAATTCGGCGTGCTTCAGCTTTCAGCCGTTTATAATTTATAAGATTCTCCATTGTAGCATTTCGGCGAAAAATGTTCCAAGCTTTGTTTTGTTTCCTTTTGGCAAGAAAGCAGTCCCTTGTCCACCAACTATTATACCTTTGTTTTGTAATGTTAACTTTAGGTATTGCACTGTCAGCAGCTCGGAGTAATTCTTCTACTATGTGTCTATTGGCATTATTAATTGATGCAGTAAGAATCAATTGGTTATCAAACTGCACTGTTTTGGAAAACTTCTCCCAGTTAGCTCGGTGAAAATTCCACGTAATTCTTTGGTTAGATGTATAGTTTGTATCCGTCTGTATTTTGCAAATTATAGGAAAGTGATCACTATTGTGAAGGTCAGTTAATACTTTCCAATCAACACTAGGATACAAGGACGAGGAACATATGGACAGATCTAGAGCAGAGCTAGAACCTGTAGGCAAGTGGATATAAGTATGCACACCGGTATTCAGTAGTGTTAAGTGATGGTTATCAAGTAGAGTTTCGATCATCCTCCCTCTACGATCCATGTTCGGGGAACCCCACAAAGGATGATGAGCATTTAGATCACCTAGAAAGCATATAGGTTGGGGTAGTTGATTAAGTAAATTATCAAGTTCTGCAGTGGAACATGGTACGTTTGGTGGAATATAAATGGAGACAAGAGTGAGATTAATCCCAAGGACAATACGAACGGCTACTGCTTCTATATTAGTGGAAAGCTGAACGTGTTTCGATGGTACATTAGCACGAACTAATATTGCTACTCCTCCTCTTGCTGGAGAATCAGAACATCTGTCACGTCTATATAGTGTATACCGTGAGAAGTGTGGGCTATAATTTGATGATAAATAAGTTTCCTGTAGACAAATACATGCAGGATCATGCTGGTTCATTAGGTATTTTAATTCGTCAAGATTGCTTCTTAGTCCTCTACAATTCCATTGAATAATTTTCTGCATTACTTGGGTTTAGGTTAGATGGATTGGTCTGATCGTTTGTTTTTCCCTCGATCCTGTTTATATTTCTCTCGTTTTGAAAAGACTGGGCGAGTAATATCCATCTCATCATCAGCATGAAGCATGAGAACAGCATCATCATTGTCTAATTTCTCATCGGTTTCCATGGTTCGTTCAGTTGGTTTATTTTGTGTACGATGAACATCTTTTTCCTTTAATAACGTGCCTGAGTTTGGAACGTCTTGTTGTGGCTTGGATGGCTTTGTATTAGTAGAATTTGATGGACTCTTTGTCTTTGTTGCTGTTAGTGTCTCACCATCTGCAAGGATGGATCTAGCCCATTGAATAAGAGATAATTTAGGAGGAATAGTAATATACGTCTGAGTAGAAAATTCTTTAGAGTTTTTGACTGCATTGGAATATGTTTTGGCAGGCATCACATTTAATATCAGTTTACGTGCCTCTTGGTAAGATACATTTTTCTCTACCTTGTACTTCATTATTTTCTTTCCCGTTTTCCATAATTCGCAAGTTCTAGAATATGCGGGGTGAGTACCCTGGCAATTTTGACACTTTGGCGTTGCAGCTGTACATTCTGTTTGGGAATGGTCTGATGAGCCACACAGGGGACAGATTGCCTTACCTTGGCATGCTGTTTGAGAATGGCCATACTTCTGGCATTTAAAGCATCTAAGTGGATTTGGTATATAGGGTCGGATCTTACAGGAAAGGTAGCCAGCTTTTACTGATTCTGGGAGATTCGGACTGCTGAAGGTAAGGATAACATTTCTTGTGGGTGTAAGGACACCATCTTGTTTGGTCATAATTCTCTTAGCTCCGACAACACGTTGTGCTTTAAGTTCTTCGGCAATTTCTTCCTCAGAAACATTAAGGAGGTCCCATTCCGAGATGACTCCCTTTGAGGTGTTTAAAGTTCTGTGAGGGGTTACCGAAATGGGAAGGCCTCCGAAGGTCGTTTGCTTCAGGAGTTGTCTAGAATGACTGGGATTGGAAGTCTCTATAAGAAGATCTCCTGAGCGAAGGCGTTTGACAATTTTGGGAGTACCTGCTACAGCCTCTATGCTTTTCTGCACAAGAAATGGCGATAAGCTACTAAGAGGTTTCGTTGATAACGAGTGTACAATTAGAAAAGCAGGTAGGTCATGTGAAGAATCATCTTTTTTGATTCTTTTTGCTTGAGATGACTCAAGTTCATGCGAGCACGTAGGCTCTACAGTTGGTGATATTAATGGATCCATATTTGCTCCTTTTCGCCCTGAGTATTAGATTAATACTCAGACTACCAGCCCCGCCACGTGGAGGCAGGAGCGGTGCCACCAGTGACCAAGCGATAAAAGATTAGTGGTTAGTGTGTTAGAGAAATTGGTTATATATATATATAAATATAAAAGAAAGGTGTCTTTCCTTCCTTGATAGAAGCTAAGTTCTTTATTTAGAAAAAGCCAAAATTAAATAATTTTATAAATAAAGAGGGTTTTAACAATCTCTACAATCTGTCGCTTAGAGAAAAGACGCTTTCAAATCACTTTGGAAATATCGCTATGATCACTCGCTTGGCACTCGGGGTCGAGATCAAGGATGAAGCTCTATGTTGTTTATAGTAGGGGCAGTCAATTAGAATATGTCTAACAGTCAAGATGTTAGAGCAATGTGTACACTGTGGTGGATCACCTCCTGTGAGTAAATAAAGATGTGTCAGATGAGTATGACCTATTCTTGCCCTTGAAAGGACTACTTCTTCTCGTCTCGATGTACGAACACTGGAACGCCAAATTTTCGGATCTTGTTTAAACTGAAAGAGTTTATTATTAGTCTGAGAGTGCCAGAGTGCTGTCCATTGTGATAGGCAAGCAGCATGAACGGTTAGTACACAACCTGATGCTGGAACAGGGATGTTGGTTAAATCAAAGGTAGTTGGATTTTTTGCAGCTTTATCAGCCAGTTCATTGCCTAAAATACCGGAATGGGCGGGTATCCAACAAAAAGCAACCAGTTGTTGACGTTTTTTGATTTGTAGTAACAAGCTTCTGATTTCATCTAGAACAGGGTGAACTTTATCTTCGCAATTACTTAGTGACATGATTGAGCTGAGGGAATCAGTATAAATAACAGATTTTAAAGAACAGTCGGAATAGAGATTTTCTAAAGCAAGTTTTATTGCATACAATTCAGCAGAAAATATACTAAAATCTGATGGAAGGGATACTGATACAACTGTATTTGGAAACACTGCAGCTGCTCCAACATTTGAATTAGATTTAGAGCCATCTGTATAAATTTGGTAGAAATCAATATATCTTTGAATGTGAACATCATGAATTTGTTTGAAGTTTGTTGCTTGCAAAGTATTCTTTCTCCATTGGCAGAGGTAAGTGTCACATGTTGGAAGAGGAGGAGGAGCCCATGGTGGTTGAGCAAAGGTTGGTATCTGCTGTACTTTCCGGATGGAAATATTCCAAACCTGCACCAGTTCAAGAAGGCGAAGACCAACTGGTTTAACTATGCTGGGTTTGTTTCTGTATAGGTTTTCTAATGGTGGGTTTAAAAGGTATGACTGAACGGGATGAGAGGCACAACTTTGTATCTTGACAGCATATTTCAACAACAGTGTTTTCCTGCGTAAAGTTAGTGGGAGCTCGTGAGCTTCTATGTAGAGACTATGTGCTGGCGACGTTCTGAACGCACCAATTGCAATTCTCAAAGCACTGTGTTGAATAGGATCAAGCCAGCGTAATGCACTCTTTCTGGCAGAATCATAGATTGGAGCACCATAATCGAGACGGGATCTGATTAATGCCTTGTACAACCGAAGCAGGGAGGTACGATCTGCACCCCACGTTCGGGCAGATAACGCTCTGAGTATGTTTATCTTTTTCAGACAGGAAGTCCGTACATTTTTAATATGATCTAGGAAATTTAATTTGTGGTCAAGGATTAATCCTAGAAATCTGATGTTAGTAGCGATTGGGATGGATACATTTGAAATTTGAAGTTCAGGATCCGGATGAAGTTTTCGTTGTCTGCAAAAATGAATTGCAGTTGTTTTCTGCTGAGAGAGTCGGTAGCCGTTGAGGCTGGCCCATTGTTGTATTTTATTTAGTGAAATTTGAAGCTGTCTTTCAATAGATCTCATGTTTTGGGAATGGCAGGAGATGGAAAGGTCATCTGCATATAGATATGTCTCAATTGTGTTTGGAAGCTGTTTGGTGATGGAATCAATTCTAATAGCAAAAAGAGTGGCACTCAATACTGATCCCTGTGGAACACCTTCTTCTTGAATGAAAGTTGAAGAGAGAGCATGTTGGTATCGAACTTGAAATGATCTAGTATGTAGAAAGTTCTTAATAAACACAGGAAGGTTGCCACGTAGTCCGAGAAAGTACAGATCACTAAGTATACCATGCCTCCAGGTGGTATCAAATGCCTTCTCTATGTCTATTGAAACCATTACTAGATGTTCATGTTTGACAAAAGCATTACGGATGGCAAATTCAGCCTTGACCATAAGGTCTAAGCATGACCTGTTTTGACGAAAGCCATATTGACTACCGCTCATTAGCTCTTCCGACTCGATGATCCAGATGAGTCTTCTGTGGATAATTTTCTCAAGGATTTTACTGAGGCAGCTTGAGAGAGATATGGGTCTATAGCTATATGGGTTGGATGGATCTTTTCCAAGTTTTAGGAATGCCAAAACTGTAGAGTGATGCCAAGAAACTGGAAAAACATTTTCTAAAAATATACGATTGTAAAAGACTAGGAGGAGGCGCAAAGCTTTGTCATTAAGATGTTGTAACATGACATAATAAATCCCATCTGGTCCAGCAGCACCATTGCGGGCTGTTCTAATGACATGTAATAGTTCAGAATATTGCAGAGGTTTATTATATGGGAGAAGGTTTGAAGTTTCAAAATTAATACCATGCTTTTCTTTAGTGTTTTTAATTCTTTGGAATGAGCTAGTATATGCTGATGTTGCTGAGATTTCTGCAAAAATATTGCCCAAAGCATTGGCTATATCTACAGGATTAGATATATCTTGCCCATTCCAGGAGAGGATTGGAGAAGGTATGGTAGGAAACTTACCAGACAGCTGTCTAATTCTTTTCCATATTATTTTGGGATCAGTATTTTTGTGAAAAGTGGATGCAAACCGGGTCCAGGATTCTTTCTTTGCTTGCTTTTGTATAAAGCGTGCTTTTGCCCTTAATTTCTTATAATTAATGAGATTGACTGTGCTTGGGCACTGCCGAAACAAATTCCAGGCTTTATTTTTTGCTCTCTTTGCTGTGGTGCATTTGTCATTCCACCAGTAATTATAGTGCTTTCGGCCCGGCGGATTTGATAGTGGTATCGTGTCTTTAGCCACATTTAGAAGATGCGACGTGATGTATTCTGTCACATCATCAATATGCTGGAGGCGGATTTTTTCCTCATCAAGGTCAATTGATGACTGAAATTTTGCCCAGTCTGCTCGGACAAATTTCCACTTTCTGCTGGGTTGAAATGAAGGAGTCTTTGCTTTCAGAAAGTTGCATACTATTGGGAAATGGTCACTGCCCATGGGATCGTTTATTACATACCACTCTATGGTTGGGGCTAGTACTGGTGAACAAATTGAGAGATCTATTGCTGAGGTGTGTCCTGCTGGGAGCTGTACGTGTGTCGGTGCACCTGTATTGAGTACAGTGAGATTTAGTGTCTCCAAAAAACTTTCAATTAGTCTACCTCGTCTATCCAATTTAGTAGAGCCCCATAATGGGTGGTGCCCGTTAAAGTCCCCTAATATACAGAAAGGTGGAGGTATCTGTATAAAGAGGTCTTCGAGATCTTTTAAAGAGCAAGTACAGTTTGGTGGTAGATAGACTGAGACTAGTGTTACTGTACCATGGAGAGTTATACGAACAGCAACAGCTTCTATTTCAGTTTGGAGTGGGATATGTTTAGATGGGATCTTTGAATTTACTAGTATTGCCACACCACCATGGGCAGCGTTAGCAGTATTTCGATCTCTTCGATAAATCCAATAGTTCTTTATCGAAGGAGAAATTTGTGTGGTTAGGTAAGTTTCCTGTAAACAAAAGGCAACCGGAGAATATTGGTTAATTAGGTATTGAATATCGTCTGTGTTGGAACGAAAGCCTCTGCAATTCCATTGTAAGATGTTGTGGTTCATTTTGGTTTAGTTGAGGATGAATCATCTGACTGTTTTTTGTTTGAAGAGGATTTTTTTCGGTCTTTTTTCGGAAAAGTAGGGCGTCCAGTATCCATCGTGTCATTTGCATGAAGTTCTAGTATGGGTTCTTCATGATCTGGGTTTACATCTACTTCCATACTACTGGCTGATGATTCAGGTTTATTCTTATCTTTAGCAGTTTTAAGTTTTTCTTTGTTATGCAGAACTGTCCGAGTCTCAATTGGGAATTTTTCTGTGTCATTTGAGACTGTCTCAGTATCATTTGGGATACTAATTGGGGTGTTGGTGGCATTGCTGGTTTTCGTTTTAGAATTTTCTTTTCCTGTGGTTGATATGGTTGCTTTAACCCAATTAGCTAGCGAGACGTTGGGCGGTATCGACACATCTGTTTGAATTGCAGTTGTATGAAAACTTCGGGTTCGAGAGGCATAAGATGGACTTGGCATGGTCAGCATTATTTGTCTGCGTGCCTCAGGATATGTGACTTTGTGTTCTACTTTATATTTTTGGATATTCCTACCTGTTTTCCACATTTCACATGTTTTAGAAAATGCGGGGTGATTGCCTTTGCAGTTGGGGCAGATGGGAATTGCGGCTGGACAATCTGCCTGCGTATGATCCTTTGCTCCACAAATAGGGCAGATGGCGTCACCTCTGCATGCCTGCTGTGAATGGCCATATTTCTGGCATTTAAAACAGCGAAGAGGATTTGGGATGTATGGACGAATTCGGCAGTTTAAATATCCAGCTTTTACTGAGGATGGCAAATCAGGAGTACTAAAAGTTAAAATGATGGAACGAGTTGGAATGAGATTTCCATCTTTTTTTGTCATTATTCTTTTAGCGCTGATTACCTTTTGGTTGCTAAGTTCTTGTACTAATTCATCCTCAGACACAGTAATTAAGTCCCATTCTGTGATGACACCCTTTGATGAATTTAAGGTATTGTGGGGAGTAACAGATACTGGCAACCCACCAAATGTCGTTGTCTTTAATAGCCACTCCGAATGTTTTGTGGTGGCTGTTTCAATCAGGAGATCTCCGGATTGGAGTCGCTTTACCATTTTTGGTGATCCTGCAATAGATTCTAGATGTCTTTGAATCACGAACGGAGATAACTTACCCACAGGCTGGGTAGACAGAGAGTGCATCACCAAAAAATTGGGAATATCTGAACAGTGTGTTTCTGTTCGAAGCCTTTTGGGTTGGCTATTTTCCTTGTCTTCGTTACCATATTCTGGTCTTGAGCTTGAAGGCTCTAAGGGTGGAAAATTTGTAGAATCCATGATGGCTCCTTTTGGCCCTGGGGGATTATCTTTTCCACCCAGGTTACCGGCCCCGCCACGGGGAGGCAGGAGCAGTGCCACGAGGTGACCAAGCGGTTGGGTTAGTAATTAGTATTTATAGAAAAAAAACAGAAAGGTGGATTCCCTTTCTGGGCCTTTCCCTACTTCTTGTAGAGTGAAAGTGCTACTTGGATATACAAAGAAATCAAGAAAACGGTTTTTGAAACAAAAATAGAATCTGTTTGCTCAAATACTCTTTGCAGAAATCGCTTTTAGAAATGCACTACAAATCGCTTGGCCACGGAACGCTTGGCACCCGGGGCCTATAGAATGGAGATCCTTTAGGATTCCATAACGCCATGTGGTATCGAAAGCTTTTTCTATATCGAGACACACCATGACGATGTTGTTGTTTGGGGGCTTTACGGCACAAGGACAGCAAAGGCCATAATGCGCCTAACTATGGTGATGTTAAATCTTGAATTGCGTCCGTATAGATGCTGTTCAAATTTATATTTATATTGTGTTGTATAGTTTTATATGTTTGAGGAAATCAAAAATTTTGGACACCTGTGGTGTGTCTCCTAGTAGATCAGAAATGCTGAGAGAGGTGTTCGTCGTGGGAAATGAAATAAACAGAGCCTGTCGCTGAATACTGTACTTGGGACAATCAATAAGTAGATGGTGGACAGTGAGCTGAGTGTTGCAGTTTGTACACAGTGGTGGGTCAGTGGCTGCCAGCAAATAAAGATGTGTCAGGTGTGTGTGGCCTATCCTTAATCGGGCTAATACGACTTCTTCATGTCGGTTCTCACGGATACTAGATCTCCATGGTTTTAGATATTTTTTTATGCCAAGTAGCTTATTGTTGGCTTGATTCTGCCAGATATGTTGCCATAGTTCAAGGCATCGCTTATTTATAATGTATTTATAGTCAGATATAGGTGTAGTGAAGGATTGGTCTATAGGATCGGTAGCAGTTTTGGCAGCTAGGTCGGCCTGTTCGTTTCCGGAAATGCCAGCGTGACCAGGGATCCAACATAACAGAACCTGTTGTTTCTTCTGGTTTAACTTGGTCAGAGTATTCCAGATCTGTCTAAGTAAGGGGTTATCATTTTTTGTATTGTGTTGTATAGCTTGGATAGCACTAATGGAGTCGGTATAAATAACGCTGTGGAGTCTTGTTCTTGAGAGTATGTAGTTTAAGGCTATGTGGATAGCACAGAGTTCTGCAGTATAGCTGCTACATTCGGTGGGGAGTTTTTTGGACAAAGTGATGTTAGGAAATACTGCTGCTGCACCGACATGCTTTTCAGTTTTAGATCCATCTGTGTAGATCGGTGTGTACTGGCCGTGCTGGGTTCTCAGTGCGGCATGTATTTGTAGCACGTTCTGTTGGGACATGGTGTGTTTTCCCCAGGCTGTGAATGAAAAGTCACACGGCGGTATATGATACATCCATGGTGGGACTGCATGAGAGGTAGTAGGCTGTATCTTACTCAGGTCAATTTGCCAGTCAACTTGTAGTGAGCGAAGACGTATCCCAGTTGGTGGGTTTATTGATGGGTAAGCTCTATAAAGGTTTTCCCATTTAGGATAAAAAACACCATTCCAAGTAGGGTGGTTTGGATGCCCTTTGAGTTTTGCAGCATAATTTAATAAAAGCATTTGTCTCCGTAGCTGTAAGGGTGTTTCATGCGCTTCGGTATATAGGCTCTGTACCGGTGATGTACGGTACGCCCCCAGTGCAAGACGAAGGGCGCTGTGGTGTACAGGATCAAGCCAACGTAAAGCGCTTGGTCTAGCAGAGCTATATACGACAGAACCATAATCCAGACGTGACCGAATTAGTGCACGGTAGAGATTTAGCAGCGTGTAACGGTCAGCTCCCCACGTTGTGCCCGATAGAACTCTTAGAATGTTAAGCTTTTTAAGACAGTTAGTCCGGAGCGTTTTTATATGATCAAGGAAAGTGAGTTTTTGGTCGAATATCACACCCAGAAAGCGAACACTAGGGACCACTGGTATGACCTGATTTTCTAGTCTAAGTTCCGGATGTTGGTGTAGGTTACGCTTTCTACAGAAATGTATCCCAACTGTTTTTTGGTGTGAGAGACGAAAACCATTGTTTTGGGACCATTTGGCTATTTTATTGATAGCACATTGCAACTGCCTTTCTATCATTCGCATGTTAGGCGAATGGCAGGCGATACTGAAGTCATCAGCGTACAGGGTAGTGGATATCGTTTGTGGTAGGTCGTGTGTTATTGAATTCATTATTATACTAAAGAGAGTAGCACTTAGCACTGACCCTTGTGGTACTCCTTCTTCCTGGATGAATTTTGAAGATAACTGGTTGTGAACTCTAACTTGAAAAGAGCGGCAATGCAGGAAGTTTCTGATAAACTGTGGTAGGTGTCCGCGAAATCCCAGATCGTATAGGTTTCGCATAATACCATATCTCCAAGAAGTGTCAAATGCTTTTTCGATGTCAAAGAAGACCATTGCAAGATGTTCTTTTCGGACGAAGGCATCCCGGATGTTTATTTCTGTCTTGATCAAAAGGTCAAGAGTGGATCTGCCTTCCCGGAAACCGCATTGCACAGGATTTAGGAGATCATTTTCAGCTAGAAACCAGGTTAGGCGGGCGTTAACCATTTTTTCCATGACCTTGCTCATACAGCTAGTGAGTGCAATAGGTCGATAATTTTGCGGATTTGTAGGGTCTTTGCCTGGTTTTGGAAAAGCCAGAATGTACGCGTGGTGCCATTTGTCGGGGAACGTGTTTTCTTTGAATATTCTGTTATAGAGGAGTAACAGAGTCTTGAGAGCCGGTTCGCTGAGTTTTGCTATCATGATGTAGTGGATTCCATCTGGCCCTGCTGCACTGAGTTTAGTAGACGATAGAGCATGATGCAACTCTGACATTGTGAAGGGGAGATTGTACGCAGAAATTGATGCTGATTCAAAATTGATACGTTTTTTTTCAGCTTGTGCTTTGTGTGCCTGAAAATATTGCGAGTATGATGTTGCGGCTGATATATTCATGAAAGTTTTACCCAGGGTGTTTGCGATATCCTCAGGTTTTGTGATATCGTGGCCATTGACAGTGAGCATGGGACAGTTGACACGTGGGTATTTTGCGTACATTCGCTGTATTTTTGCCCATATTGTTTGAGTTTTTGTCGTGCTTGTGATTGTGGATGCGAAGCGTCTCCATGCTTCCCTTCTACTAGTCTGCCTGACTCGTTTTGTCCTTGCTCTTGCCTGTTTAAAGCGGATGAGGTTTTCTGTTGTGGGGAACTTCCTGAAGATGTTCCATGCTTTGTTCTTCTGTTTTTTAGCTGCATTACATTCATCATTCCACCACACTTTTGATTTGGCCGATATTTTTGTGGATTGTTTTGGAATTGCTTTGTCTGCTGCCTGCAGTATTTGATTAGATATGTATTCTACTGCCAGGTTTATGGATTTTTGTTGAATCTGGTTTTCTTCTAGTATTGCTAGCTGCTTGTACACATCCCATTCAGCTTTTGAGAAGTTCCATTTGGGGATCCGATAAGAGAGGTGGGGAATGCTTGTGTTAATGCGACATATCACAGGATAATGATCACTGCCCAGTGGATTGCTGTGAATAGTCCATCCAAATAGAGGATATATGGTTGCTGTGCACAGAGAGACATCAATAGCTGATGTGGATCCTGTCGGAAGATGTGTATAGGTGTGAGCCCCATTATTGAGAGTTATCAGATTCTGTTGATCGAGTAATTTTTCAATGATTTGTCCACGCTTGTCCAGATTGTGGTTTCCCCACAGCGGATGGTGACTGTTGAGGTCTCCTAAGATACAGTAGGGTTTGGGAAGTTGTATTACTAAGTCTTCTAAATCGGCATAGCTTATATTTTGGTTAGGTGGCAAGTATAGTGAGACTATGGTTAAATCAAAGTTGATATGGACTCGTGCAGCAACTGCCTCAAGGTTTGTTTTTAGTGGGAGTGGCTTTGAGGGTATCTGGGCATTGATAATCAGTGCTACTCCTCCATGGGCAGGATTGTTCGAATTTTGTGCAACACGATCTTGACGATGTATTATGTATTTCCGAAGGGAAACATTTATATTTGGTGTCAGATTGGTTTCCTGTAAGCAAAAGGCAATAGGGTCATATTGTGAAAGAAGATCTTGGATGTCGGACAAGTTACTGCGATAGCCTCTGCAGTTCCACTGTAAGAAAGTAAGCATTATTTGGGTTTAGTGGAACCCTCGACTTCTTTTCGAGGGACAGAAGATTTGCCTCGGTCAAGTTTAACTTTTCCCTTCTTTGGGAAATAAGGTTTCCCTGTATCCATATCCTCATTGGAGAACAGTTCTAGAACCTGTTCGTCGTGATTTAAATTGTCTTCTGAGTCCATGTATTCTGTTTGGTTTGAGTCAGGAGTAGAAGATACTGTGGTATTCTGTTGAATGGCATCAGGTTGTACTGAGATTGGTGTATTTATGGCTTTGCTTTGTTTGTTTTTCGTTTGGGGCGTTGGTACTGGGGACAACAGTGACCTTGCCCATTCAGCTAGTGATTTACTTGGTGGTATAGATACTTCCGTTTGGGTAGAAATTGATATGTGTTTTGTGGTTATTTGTGCATAAGTGGGCTTATTAGTATTTGGAACCGGTAGGGATTTTTTGGCCTCTTGGTAGGTTACGTTATGTTCGGTTTTGTACCGCTGTATCTTTTTTTCACGCTGCCAAAGGGAACACTCTTTGGAATATGCTGGGTGTGCCTCTTTACAGTTCAGACAGATTGGTCTTGTGGCTGTGCAGTCAGTACTAATGTGTTCAGTGGATCCACACGTGGCACAGGCAGCTACTCCTCTGCAGACTGTCTGTGAGTGCCCAAATTTCTGGCATTTATAGCAGCGTAATGGGTTCGGGATGTACGGTTTAACTCGGCAGTTAAGGTAGCCTGCTTTTATCACTGTTGGTGGCTTGGGATTGTCAAAAGTAAGTATTATGTTCCGTGTAGGAACTAGTATGCCATCTTTCTTTGTCATAATTCGTCTGACATTAATGATTCCTTGGTCGTGTAATTCTTGTTTTAGTTCTTCGTCCGACACGTTCATGAGGTCCCATTCGGTGATGACACCTCTTGACGTGTTCAGGGAAATGTGGGGTGAAACGGTGATAGAAGTTCCACCAAAAGTTTTCAGTTTTTGTAGTTGCTCAGCCTGTCGAGCAGTGGCAACTTCAACTAGTAGGTCACCTGATCTTAGACGACGGACTGTCTTTGGAGTTCCTATTGTGCTTTCTAGGCATTTCTGCACTAGAAATGGAGAGAGCTTTCCAACTGGTTGTTCTTCAGTTGAATGAATAATCAAGAATGTTGGAGTTCGGATTCTGCCTACGTCAGTCTTTTGACGTTTTGCTGCGACAGAACCAGACTCCTCTTGTTCTTGCCTTGTCAAGGTTTCTTCTATGCACCCAGTGTTTTTCTGGGTTTTACGGACTTCTTGCTCCATTTCGCCCTGGAAGGGAGACCTTTTCCCCTCCAACACCATGACGAGATGTTGATTCCTGATAAAAGCGTTTCTTATATTTGATTCAGCCTTTATCATGAGATCTAAGGATGATCTCTTCTTCCGAAAGCCGAACTGATTGTTGCTGATTATGTTTCTAGACTCAAGGTACCACGTCAATCGACGGTGCACCATTTTTTCTAAAGTTTTACTTAAGCAGCTGGTTAGAGAGATCGGTCTGTAGTTGTTAGGGATTGAATGATCTTTTCCTGGTTTAGGGATAGCAATTACATATGAATGTTGCCAGGAGCTAGGAAATGTGTGTTCATAAAATATCCGATTGTAAAATTTTAGTAGAGAGGATAACGATTGCTGATCTAGATTTTTAAGCATTACATAGTAAATTCCATCAGGGCCAGGGGCACTGTTGTGGGAACTATTTATAGATTCTTTCAATTCTGATAGTGTGAGCGGTTGATTATAGGGTAAACTGCGGGTAGTTTTGAAATTTAGTTTGAATTTCTCAGCATCGGCTTTAATTTTTTGGAATGATGGATGAAACGCGATGGAGGCGGACAATTCAGAGAACACTGTTCCTAAGGCATTTGCAATATCTTCTGGATTAGAGATCTCCTTCCCATTCCAATTAAAAATAGGTGCAGGTAATGTAGGGTATTTACCATTTAGCTGCCTAATTTTTTCCATATTATTCTGGCTTCAGTGTCTTTATTGATTGATGAAGCAAATTTTATCCAAGAGTCCTTTTTAGCCTTTCGCCTGATGTACCGTGCTTTGGCTTTAAGTTTCTTATAATTGATAAGGTTGGCAGTGGTAGGACATTTTCGGAATAAGTTCCATGCTGCATTCTTTTCTCTTTTCACCTTATTACAATCATCGTTCCACCAGTGATTGGTATGTCTACGATTTCTTAATTGAGACTGTGGGATGGCAACCTTTGAAGCTGATAGTATCTGCATTGTGATATGTTTTGTGACAGTATTGATAGAGGCAGACTCAACGATGTGATCATCAAAAGAGATATGACTTTTATATTTTGTCCAGTCTGCTTTAGAAAATTTCCATTTCATTTGTGGATCAGTTGTTTTGGAAATCGTGGTTTGAATTCTGCATATTACTGGATAGTGATCACTGTTAAGAGGATTGTCAAGTGTTGTCCATTCGACACTTGGGAAGAGGATCGGAGAGCAGATTGAGAGGTCTATTGCAGATGATGCTCCAGTAGGAAAATGAATGTAAGTGGGTAAACCTGTGTTCAGTAATGTTAAATTCTGTCTGTCTAGTAGTGTCTCAATGAGTTCTCCGCGTCCGTCTGAGACGGGGGATCCCCATAGTGGATGGTGTCCATTAAAGTCTCCTAGTAGGCAAACTGGTGACGGTAATTGCAAAACAAGGTTTTCTAGTTCATGAATCGTACATTGCTGATTGGGAGGGAGATATATTGAAACGATCGTTAAAAAAATGCCAATCATTACACGAGCCGCAACAGCTTCTAAGGCAGTTTGAAGAGGAATTTGTTTACAAGGAACCCTTGAGTCTATGAGTATGGCCACTCCACCATGAGCACTGTTTGTCCTGTCTTGTAGAAAAACAGTGTAATATTTAACTGACACGGACACTTGTTGTTGTTGTTGTTGTTGTTATGGGAGTTTCTGGCGCAAGGGCTACTTTGGCCATATTGCGCCTACCAAAGGTAGTGAAGCTGTATGTGATGACTGCTCTGGGAGCAGTTAAAATTTATCATACATTTGAAGCAGGAAGGCTCTCAACCTCAATGTTAATTCAAGAAATGAAACTGAAAATGCATCATAAATCATAATACAACTGTGCGCTGCCTCGTCGTCCTGATGACGTCATATACAAAATTGTTGTGGCTTTCAAGAACACACAAAGATTTTGACAGATTCTGCACTTCTCTGACTCATCCTTTATCAAGACTCTCTTCAACTAAACCTCTGCTCAGTGATACCGTCATCTACCAGAGACTTCTGACACCACTCCAGATTAACAGAATTCAGAATTATATCTAGAACTTGTTCCTGCCGATCATGATTGAATGACATTACAACTTCTGTTTGACAATACACCTTTTCTCTTTGTGGACCACTTTGGGCAGCACTGCATACAGATGTGGGCAAGAAATGGATAAAGATTTTATTTTTATTTTTTTATTTTTTTTTTTTTACTTTATGCTATTCTCATCCTTATTTCTTCGTCTTCTGCTGTCCTTTCTCCTGGGAGTGTGTGTGTGTGTGTGTGTGTGTGTGTGTGTGTGTGTGTGTGTGTGTGTGTGTGTGTGTGTGTGTGTGTGTGTGTGTGTGTGTGCGTGTGTGTGTGTGTGTGTGTGTGTGCGTGCGTGCGCGCGCTGTTGCCGGCTTGCTGGCGCGGGGTTCTTTTGAATGGCTCCAAATCCTCTTTGGACATTCAGTACGTGACTGTTGAGGTTGGCCATGGTTCTTGCGCAGTTGTGGCCTACCTCCCCGTGGTGTAGACGGACACTGGGCAGGCTTTCCAGGTGATCGCCTGCCTGGTGACAAAACGGCCAGAAACAACTAAACAACACAACAACACACACACTGCACGAACATAACGTTATACACATTTCTGGCCTGTTACAGTGCTTTCTGTAACCATCACAGTGTACAAAGACGGAGATGAACTTTCGTTCAGGTGCCGTCCTACATAAGATACTATACATGTCTACATGTCTACATACATACATTTGAATTCGTTTCAGGTACAAAAAGAATTCGGAGAGGTTTGCATTATTACCTATTATGCGGCTGAGTGACAACGGTTCTTGTAAATTTGACAAGGAGCTGAAAATACACTGTCGGACATTATTAAACAAGCTACATTCAATGAGTATATGCTTTACTGTCAGTGGTTTCAAGCAGTGCGTACACTGCGGAGGATCGTTTCCTGTGAGCAAAGAAAGATGAGTGAGGTGAGTATGGCCTATTCGGCTTCTGGCTAGAATTACTTCTTCTTTTCTATTTTTACGCAGGCTGGAATTCCATAATTGTGGTTCAGGTTTCAGCTGAAACAGCTTGTTCTGTGTTTGATTTCTCCACATAAGTGCCCACTGCTCCATACATTTTTTTTGGATATTGCATCTACAATCAGTATACGGGACAAGGTCATTTGTTGAATTTATGCTGGAGGGATGTTTTGCAGCATTATCTGCGCATTCATTTCCTTTAATACCGCTGTGACCTGGAATCCAAGAGAAGACAACAGTTTGATGATGTTCGTGAAGACGTATCAGCGCATGTCTTAAGATTTTTAGCAAAGGATTGTGAGGTGTCGTGTTTTTGAGAGCTGAGAGAGCACTTTTGGAATCCGTATATATGATGCTTTTATTGATTGACAGGAGTGAAATATGTTCCAAGGCAAGCTTAATGGCATGAAGTTCAGCAGTATAACTGCTGCATTCTGCAGGAAGTGTAATTGAAATAGTTCTGTTAGGGAAGACAGCAGCTGCACCCACTTTATTACCAGACTTAGAGCCATCAGTATAGATCCTAGTAAAGAGGGAATAATTCTGTGTATGGACAAGATGTAGCTGTTGGATGTTGATATCTGATATAGCACCTTTTCCCCACTGCTCAAAGTAATCATCACAAGAAGGCGTGAAGGTAATCCACGGAGGGTCTGGATCTCTTAACTCACTGAGAACATTATGAAGTTGAATATTCCAGCATTCTGTTAGATTTTGGAATCTGATACCAGTAGGCCGAATTGTTCTTGGTTTGTTTGCATAGTGGATTATGTACTGAGGATCATGTAGTAGTGGCCAAATAGGATGTGTGGGGTGACTTTTAATTTTAACAGAGTATGCCATCAATAACATCTTTCTTCTGATATTCAGTGGAGGTTCGTGGGCCTCAACATACAGACTTTGAACTGGCGATGTTCTGTATGCACCTAGAGCAATCCTAAGAGCAGTGTGTTGGATGGGAGCAAGACGAGCTAAGGTACTCTCTCTAGCAGAGCTATAAACAGGTGCTCCATAATCCAGCCGAGATCTAATTATGGATCTGTATACACGGAGCAAAGTGTAACGGTCTACACCCCATGATGTACTGGAGATTACCCTGAGTACGTTCATTTTCTTGATGCAAGTAGTTCGTAGGTTTTTGATGTGGTCTTGGAAATTTAGCTTCTTATCGAAAATTAGTCCTAGGAGACGAATATTTTTCATGATTGGAATAGGATGACTGTCCAAGAGTAGCTCAGGATCTGGATGGATTTTGCGCTTGTTGCAGAAGTGGATAGCTGTAGACTTTTGCTTTGATAGCTTGTATCCATTTTGGGTCATCCACAGTTCAATATTATTTATTGATATTTGTAAGTGCCTCTCGATATAATTCATATTCTGGGAATGACAGGATAAGGTAAGGTCATCAGCGTAGAGATATGAGTCGACAGTGTTTGGAATTCTGTTTGTGATATTGTTGATTCGCACTGCAAATAAAGTGGCACTGAGTACAGAGCCTTGTGGGATTCCTTCTTCTTGTATGTATGTTTGTGACAGAGCCTGATCGTATCGGACTTGGAAAGACCTGTGGCGAAGGAAGTTTTCAATAAAAGATGGTAAATGGCCTCTCATATCAATAGTATAGAGATCCTTCAGGATTCCATAACGCCATGTAGTATCGAAAGCTTTTTCTATGTCAAGACAAACCATGACCAGATGTTGATTTCTAATAAACGCATTTCTTATTGTTGTTGTGGGGGTTTTCTGGCGCATAAGCTGCTTTGGCTATAATGCGCCTATTCCTTTATTGTAATAAAATATTAGAATTTCTTGTCACGTCAGAAAAGGAGAAATCAGAAATGAGTAAAAAGTCCAATTTTCTTCAGGAAATTAAAAAATTCAGGAATATTTGCATTGTCACCAATGACATTCTCTAGGGTTATTGGTTTCCGAAGGTTAACCAAAGATAGTAGGGTTGTATTTCTGTCTTGATTATAGTTGTTGTTGTTGTTGTTGTTGTATTTGGGTTTTCTGGCACAAGGGCCTCTTGGGCCATATTGTGCCTGTTCGATATTTGCTTATCACTAATTTCTCATGTTATTGTGATCATAGGCTATTATAAAGATTTATCTGTTTCAAATAAGTAAACAGTTCCTCCAAATTTGCATCATTGCCAAGAATCTGCAATAAGGTAATCGGTTCCTTCAAATGGGATAGAGATGTAAAGGTTGATTTTCTGGTAGTCGAAAGTTGGGGACATTCAATGAGAATATGATATATTGTCAACTGAGACTGGCACAACAAACACTGAGGAGGGTTCTCTCCCATAAGCAAATACAGATGAGTTGGATGTGAATGTCCAATGCGGAGCCTTGCTAGAATTACTTCTTGTCGCCTGCTTTTCCTAATACTAGATGTCCACAATTTTGGCTCTTTTTTGATCTGCAGCAGTTTATTATTTATTTGAGCTTTCCAGAGGTCAGACCATTGCTTCCTACATGATGTTTCAATGATGGATTTGTAGTCAGTGTAGGGCACTGTTTGTTGCCTGGAAGTGCTTGAGTCAGGGTGTTTAGCGGCGGCGTCCGCTTGTTCATTACCTGGAATGCCTGCATGACCAGGTATCCAGCAGAAGGTAACCCTCTGGTTGGCTTTTTGACAGTAAAATAACTTGGACCGTATCTCTTTAAGAATCGGATGTGAGGGCGACATGGTAGTTTGAATGGCAGTGATTGCGCTTAAGGAGTCTGTGTATATCAGGGATTGCTTTATACAGCTGTTGTGTATTCTATCTAGAGCTAGTTTAATAGCAGATAATTCTGCAGTATAAATAAATAAATAAATTTTCATTTATTGCAACTACAGCAAGCCCATCACAGCACTAGGCTAGGGGCATTAATTCAGTACAAAGGAGACAAATATATATATATAAAATTACATAGCATATTCTATATATACATTAACAACGATATGAATTATAATGATCAAAAATATATATTGCAGAACATCACATTTGGCTCTGGATGTAGTTACTGGGTTGTAGGTAGGCAGCTGTTTGTATTTCTCATAATTTGTTTGGAAATGAGACTCCTGTAGGCTTCAGAGTTGAGCAACCTCTTACAATCAATGTTGTGATAATTTATGAGGTGAAGGGATGCATTGGGGAACATCCTGTCCATTTGTTTTAGTCTGGAGAGTTTGGATTTGAATTGTTGTTGGTTTCTTGAGTTTTCTCTGTTGGTGGGAGCTATTATGTTGGCCAGGTTTGGTGAACTTGATGCAGAAGTAATTAACTTAGCAAGAAGCATGACTCCAGACTCGTTGATCATCTGTTGCAGAGGCTTTGTTTTTAAGTTTTTGTAAAGCTGTTGCCTGGATATTGTACGGGGAAAACGAAGTTTATTGTTCAGCCATCTAAGAACCCAATACTCTAGGGAAAGGAATTTTTTTACGGTAACTTGAGGAGCGCCAGACCAGATTTCGGAGGCATAAGACAGAATGGGAAAAATGCATCTCTGAACATGGTTAATGACTGTTTTTCTATCTTGAATCGCCGCTGTTTCTTGCTTGATCAGCCATCTTGATTTTTGAATTTTTTTAGCAACATATACATAATGAGAATTAAATGAAAGATTTTTGTCAAAAACAACTCCTAGGTCTTTGTGAGCAAATACGTTGGGAATTGAAACATTTGAAATTTTAATTTCTATGTGGTTTGGTTGTTTCTGTAAGGAATAAGTTACTTGAGCAGATTTGTTTGTATTTATAGTGAGATTGAGATTCTTCAGATATTTGATAATTCCGCACATCTGTAAATTCGCATCATGGCTAACCTTGGAAATGTCATCACAAGATTTGGAAATAATAAACAACTTTAAATCATCGGCATAAGACAGCAGATTTGGATTTTCTTGTAGGAGTGGTTGTAGAGATGCTGAAAATATGACACTGGAGAGAACACCTCCTTGAGGGATGCCTGTTGCGGTTGTGACGAGAATATTATCAGTATTAGTGGGGAAGATGAGATTTCTGTGATTGAGGCTGTACTGAAGATAGGATATAACCATTGTATCAATGGGGAAATGATTTTTTAGTATTTCAATGGCTTTCTTGTGATCAATGTTGTCGAAAGCACCTTTGATGTCTAAGTAAAAGACATCGCATTGTGCTTTATCCTGAAACGCAGTTTGGATGCGCACAATGGTGTCAGCTAGGCTTGTTATTGTAGAGCGCCCTGTAGGACCAAAATGCATGTTGTCGGGTGCATTAGCAAAGATCGCATCCCGAAGATATGGCAGCATGATCTTATCTATAATCTTAGCGATTACTGACGATACAGCAATTGGACGATAGTTTATATGGTTATTATTGCTAGCCTGTTTTGGAATCAGGGTAATTCTAAAAGTCTTCCATAATCTTGGAAGGAATGGCTGGGAGATGCAACTGGAAATAATATGAACTAGAGAATCAATGATGAATGCACTGGACAATTTAATAATAAAACTAGGGATGCCGTCAGGGCCTTCACTACTATCAATTCGTAGTTTGTTAATAATTTTCTGAACTGTATCCTTGTTTACAAGTTGGTTGATTAGCAGAGCTTGATTAGGAAGCATTTCATGTTGAACGCTATTTGCATGTTTATAAGAATCGAATTCTTTAAATTTGTTTTGATTATCTTCATTGCAGATGTCAAAATTGCATGTTTCCATATTGAATTTTATCCATTCCAAAGTCTGGTCATGCTGCAAGGTAGCTCTTGTTTTTGAAGAGAGTGCTCTTTTATTATGCTTGAGCCTGGACATTAAGTAATTTTTGTACGCCTGAATTTTTTTGAGCTGAAACAGTGCTCTGCTCTTTTTATACTTTATGTATGTTGATGAAGTTCCGTACTTCTTCCACTGCCTGTGGCATTTTTGTTTCCTTTTAAAGTATGGTTTTAGATGAGATCTGAACCACGGTTTGGATTGAGAAGAAACTCTTACAAGTTTGGATGCTGACTCTGTTTTTAATTGATTTAACCATTTTATTAATAGAAACGTGGCGTCCTGAATAGGTATATTTTTAAGAGAATCCCATGGATAGTATTTTAAGAGCTGCAAAAACTTTTCTTTCTGAAGGAATTTAATCGATGATATTCTTTTAGTGCTTTCTAGAGGGGGGCGAGGATTCCCACAGCAAATTGTTGCTTGAAATTCTATACTTTTGTGGTCAGATCTAAATGTAATGTTGCTACTACACTTTTCTTGAAGTTGAAGATTGGAGTAAACTAGATCGAGCGCTTGATTACCTCTTGTAGCAGGGACGTTGATATTTTTAGCTCCTAGAACTAATAAGGAGTCGGACAGCAACTTCATTTGTAAATTATATTTGGGCAAGGGGAGATTAAAGTCGCCCATTATAATTATGTTAGCTTGAGACTTATGAACAGTGATTATCCAGGTTATTACTTCGTTAATAATATCATCAGTAGGTCCAGGCGGAATATAAATATTATATATTTGAAGTAGTGAATTTTTAACTTGGATCAGAAGAGAAATTCCTTCAAAGTTGTAAGAACAGGTGTTGTAGGTGTTAATAACTTTAATGTTGGATTTTAAAATAATTGCTGATCCTCCACCTCTTCGATTAATCCTAGATGTCATGTATGGAGTGTAGTTTAGATTTTTCGGCAGTAGAAAAACATCCTGAAGAGGTTCCTGCATCCATGTTTCAACTAAACAAATTATGTCATGAGTTTCTCCAACCAAAAGTGCTATAAGCGTAGACAGTTTATTTTTTACGCTTCTTACATTCTGTAGAAAAATGTTGAGATTAACATAGGTGTTAGAAGGATGTTCGCAAGCATTAGGAGGAAGGATAAATGATGGACTATGATGCGAACCCGGACTGGTATTCTCTAGTTATGCAGACAGCTCAACAGATTGAGAGTTAGACGTTAACTCCTCATTGAAGTTGTTGACAGAACCTAGAACAGTTCCATAAAATGGCATGACTAGTAGACCATTCGGCCAGATATCAGGATTTAGATACTTTTGAAGGTCACAATCCTTTAGTTCAATTCTGAAAGATGCGTAAGTTGGATGTTTGGTTTTTAGCTTGAAAGCACTACCCGGAATTTCCAGCTCCAATAGTAGCTGATCCATCTGCTGGGAGGTAGTATTGGGATCTAGTCTGCTGACAAAAATATTATTACTTTTAAACATCGGACGATTTCTATTTCTAATTTTAATACAAGACTGCGTATTTTTTGTTCCTATTATGCTACTATATTTGTTTCTTCTGCGTGGAACCTTGAAACTTGAGGAGTTTGAAGGCAAGCTATTATGGGTAGGCACTTCAGGATTAGGAATAGATGGATAATTTTGACAGTGCACGTACATACTGCCAGGTTTCTGTTGATTTCTAATTGTGGTGGGTATCAGTTGCAAGCTTGTGTCAACAATACGTTGCGAAGATACACGATTCTGCCCTCTGAGAGAATGAGAGATAGAACTAGATCTGATAGATGGCGCTGCTATTGTTTCTGGAACAAATACTTCAGCATCTGGTCTGAGGACTGGATCTGCAGCAACTTGATGAACATAAGAAGGGCAAGGTATTGGAGGGCTCTCAACCATTGCCTTTAGCTCAAGAAGCATGTGGTAGAATTTGCATTGTTGGTCTTCTATTCGGAAAAGATGCTGCTTAATATCATCATTCTCTCTAAGTTGTTTTCTCAACATTTCTTCCAGGGTAACAACTGAGATTTCTTTGCTCGGGGATATTGTAGGCAGGGGGAGCGGGTAAGAAATGTCCTCAGTCTGTGTGGTGGCATCTAAGCTTGACTTCCTTGAATGGTGAAAAGGCTTCGGAGATGGTAATACATTGACCAAAGGAGATGAAAGATTTTTAGAGCTGCATGGGAGATCGGCATTTGTTGGAGTATTCTGACAGTTTAGCTTATGTTGACTAGGAGACTGTAAGTTTGAGCTTTCATTGTTGGCTTTTTTACAGGAAGGACATCTCCAATTATTTTTTAAAGCACTTGATGACTTCGAAAAATTTTTAATTAATGAACAAAAATCACAGTTAATGATACTGCAACCTTTACAGATAACCCAATTACGAACTGTTTTTTGACATCCATTGCATGAGACTGCTTCTTTAGGTGCCATACTGAAGATTTAAAAAATGACTGAGTACCAGTAAATAGAAAATACAAACAAGCAGGTGTTCCGTTATCGACACAGCAGGGTACTGTAGCGAAGAGTTAGAATGTCTGAGTAGCTGGACTACAGGTGAGATTGACGTAGGTGTGGCTAACGGAAAAATTGCTGGAGGACTACAGGACTTGACCCAAAGCAGGGACAATGCCAAGGTCACAAACGGTTTTATGACAAAGAAGGCACTACTTTCAACGGTCAACCAGCGTTTCTGTATGTAGCTACGCTAAGCAAAGGCTAGCGATAACGTTGCACACTATAAATTTAAATCTGAAATAAACAGTACTTATCTTTACGAAGTCTTCATAAAAACCATTCAAGCTGCTCAATATTCATCTAAGGAACATGTCGGTGCACCACTTTACAAAAATTCCATTTAAAAAGCACTTATAAATTATTATAAAGCAGGAGCTAAATTACAGACGTCTAACACCTAGGCCACCTAGCGGTAGGAACCATATAGATAGTACATTCCGTAGGAAGAGACACAGCATCTGAAAAGGTGGAAGAAACTGCTGCAGCACCAACGGCTGCATCTGTTTTGGAGCCATCAGTATAGATAGGTACTTTATCTGAATTTTCCAACAAATGAATTTTATGGAGCTGTTGATAGTTTATATTTGCCAGAGAGGATTTTCCCCATCTTGAAAAGAAATTGTCGCAGAGAGGTGAGAATTCAGTCCAGGGAGTTTCAGGAGTAGCAAGGTCTTGGAATATGTTGTGAAATTTAAGATCCCAACTGATCGTGAGTTCTTGCAGTCGAATCCCTGCAGGGCGGTTTTCATTAGGCTTATTGTGATATAATTCAGCATATTGAGGATCAAACAGGTACTGCCAGCTAGGGTGGAATGGCATGCTTTTAATTTTTTCTGCATACTTACACAATAAGGATTTTCTCCTGAGATGCAAAGGGGATTCATTTGCCTCAATATACAGGCTGTGGACCGGAGATGTTCTGAAGGCTCCCACAGCTATCCTAAGAGCACTATGCTGTATGGTGTTCAGACGTAATAGTGAACTTTTCCTAGCGGAGTCATAGACAGGTGATCCATAATCTAATCGTGATCTTATTAAAGCTCTATACAGATGAAGGAGAGAGCTTCTGTCAGCACCCCAGGACTTAGCAGAGACTGCTCTCAGGATGTTCAGTTTTTTTTGACATGTAGTTCGAAGGAAAGCAATATGGGAAGCAAAATTAAGTTTGTTATCTAAGTATAACCCCAACAGTCGGAAACTGTTAGTGACAGGAATCAGGTTGTTTTTTAAAAATATTTCTGGATCTGGGTGAAGTTTGCGTTTTTTACAAAAATGAATTGCACTAGATTTCTTTTCTGATAGGGAATAGCCATTCCGCAATGCCCATGATTCAATTTTAGCGATGGAAATTTGGAGTTGTCTTTCAATGGTGTTCATGGTTTGGGATTGACAAGAAACAACGAGGTCATCAGCGAACATATACGATTCTACTGTATTAGGTATATCCTGTGTCATGTTTGTAATTCTTATCGAAAATAACGTCGGACTAAGAATGGACCCCTGAGGAACACCCTCCTCTTGTACAAATGATTTAGATAAATTGTTCATGTATCTAACTGATTTGATTTGATTTGATTTTTAATGGCGCATTGGCAGCTAAGGCCATAATGCGCCAAGACAAATTTAAAATCTTGTTAAACATTTTGGTAGCAAAGGCTACCACGTCAAACAATTAATTATTATGTTTAAAAAGGTATAAAAGTAAAAGCATAAAAAACTTAGATCTTTGTATAAACATTAAAAAATTGTAAAAAGTTAAAAACGTCAGACATATTGTCTCTGTCACCTATAATCTGACTGAGTGTAAATGGCTCAGTCAAATTATTAAAAGTGGTAAAATACAAGCGTCGGGCTTCTATAAAAACAGGACATTCTATTAAAATATGACGAACGGTTAAAATAACATTACAGATCTCGCACATAGGTGGGTCATCCGCCCTCAGCAAGTAGGAATGCGTTAGATGACTATGACCTATGCGGAGCCGAGCAAGAACAACTTCCTCTCTTCGGTCCCTGCGTAGACTGGACTGCCATTGCGCAATTACAGGCTTAATACGATGTAATTTATTTGTGGCCTGTCCGTGCCAAGAATCTTGCCATTGGGAGAGTAAATTAGAACGTATTATTTGCCTGTAGTCTGTATAGGGGACTGACAGGCAATGGTTATCCAGGGAAACAGCCGATTTTGCAGCCGTATCAGCTAATTCATTTCCCCGGATCCCAACGTGGCTTGGGATCCAGCAAAAGCGAATATCAAATTCTAATTCCAAGAGAGGAAGAAGAATCTGCCGGATCCTGGACAGGATCGGATGAGGATTAAACCTCACCGACACTAGAGCCTGTAACACGCTCAAGGAATCACAATAAATCATATACCTTTGGTAGTCGCTATTTTTAATGTGATATAGGGCTGTTTCTATTCCACGCAACTCTGCAGTATAAATGCTAGTTTCTTGTGGGATCTGATTGGATAAAGTTTTGTTAGGGAACACGACAGCATATCCCACATAGCTTTCTAACTTTGAGCCGTCTGTATAGACTGGCAGAAAGTCAGAATACTGCTGTCTATGTGATGCAAAGAGTTGCTGGTAGACAGATGGCGGTGTAGCAGCCTTCTCCCAGATCTTAAGGGAGAAGTCACAAGGTGGAGAATAAGCATGCCAGGGTGGAAAGAATTGCCTTGGTGATTGGGCAACATTGTCTACCGTCAAGTTCAGCTCATTCAGCAGCCCTTGAATGCGAATACCAAAAGGTTTGTTGGCAGTCCGACGGGAGTTGTAGAGGTTTTCCCAGCGCGGCTCAAAAACGGATGGCCACGTGGGATGATCGGGCAGGGACTTCAATTTGAAAGCGTACTGTAAGGACAACTGCTTACGTCGAAGAGACAGAGATGGTTCATTTGCTTCAACGTAAAGGCTTTGGACAGGAGATGTGCGAAATGCTCCAGTGGCTGTCCGGATGGCTTGATGGTGGATTGGATCTAACCACCGAAGTGCACTATCTCTAGCAGAACCGTAAACCTGAGACCCATAGTCGAGTTTGGAACGGACAAGTGCCCGGTAGAGACGAAGAAGGGTAGTACGATCTGCGCCCCATGAGGTTGACGAAAGGGCACGAAGGATGTTAAGCCCTTTTACACACCTTGTCCTAAGCTGGCGAATGTGTTTTAAAAATGTCAGCTTCTTGTCGAAAATAAGTCCCAGGAATTTGAATTCTGCTACAACTGGAATGTTATTTTGCCCAAGCCTTAATTCTGGGTCAGGATGAAGATTACGTTTGCGACAGAAATGCACACAAACAGTCTTCTGTGATGAAAATCTGAACCCATTAGCCAAAGACCAAGCTGTAAGATGGTCAATGGTTTTCTGCAGTTGCCTTTCAATGACCCTCATATTGCATGAATTGCAAAATATGGCAAAGTCGTCTACATAGAGGGCATTGTTTACAGTGGGTGGAAGGTGTTCTGTGATAGAGTTTATTTTGATTGCGAAAAGCGTAACACTTAGAACGGATCCTTGTGGGACTCCCTCTTCCTGAGAGAAAACTCGAGAGAGGGTGGATCCTAAACGGACTTGAAACTGGCGATTCGAAAGAAAGTTTTTAATAAAAACAGGAAGGTTACCTCGAAGACCAAAGTTATAGAGGTCTTTTAAAATTCCAAATCGCCAGGCTGTGTCGTACGCTTTTTCAATATCAAAGAAAACTGCTACCAAATGCTCGGATTTAATAAAAGCATCACGAATGGACGTTTCCAATCGGATTAAATGATCCAGAGTGGATCTATTTCTTCGGAAGCCGCACTGTGTCCTGGAAAGCAGACCATTTGTTTCTAAATACCATACGAGGCGTGCATTAACCATTCTTTCCAGGACTTTGCACAAACAGCTTGTCAGAGCGATAGGACGATAATTACTTGGATTGCTAGGATCCTTTCCTGGTTTTGGGAAGGCAAGAACGATTGCTTTCCGCCAGGAGTCCGGAAATTGTTTATTAAGAAAAATTCTGTTAAACAGAATTAAAAGGTGATCCTTACATTGTGGTGTGAGGTGTTTCACCATTTCGTAGTGGATGTCATCGGGCCCCACAGCACTTGCGTGCGTGAGAAAGAGTGCAGCATTTAACTCCTCCTGTGAAAAGGGCTTGTTATAGGATTCAAGCCCTTTTGAATAGAAGTTCAGGGGGTTTTTCTCATTTTTCTCTTTCAGGGCCAAAAACTCTGCGGGAAAAGATGTTATTGCAGATATTTTTGCAAATGTTTCCCCTAGAGTATTTGCTACTGCAGTTCGATCTGCAATTGGACATCCATTATACTCGAGGATCACAGAAGGGCATGGTGGATATTTTCCCTTCATTTTCCGGATCTTATCCCAGACTACCTTTGAGCTAGCAGCCTGAGTTATGGAAGACGTAAAACGAATCCAAGATTTCCTTTGGCTCTGACGTCGTACATAACGTGCTTTCGCACGTGCACGTTTAAATGTTATTAAATATTCAGTTGTGGGATATCGGCGGAATATCCCCCAGGCTTTGTTTTGTGCTTTTTTTGCTGCTGTGCATTCGGAATTCCACCAAGGTTTCGGATAGAGTGGGAACCGGCTAGATGATTTTGGGATTGCAATTGCAGCTGCTTGGACAATTGTTTCTGTGACGTACACGACTGCATCATTGATTGGCACCTGACTGACTGTAGCGATGTCAAGATTTGCCAGATGTTGGAAGGCATTCCAGTCAGCCTGATCAATCTTCCACCGCGGTAAACTAAATGGAAGACACGGTCTACCACTAGTTAGGGTGATTATCACGGGGAAGTGATCGCTTCCATATGGGTTCTCCTCTACCTCCCAAGCAAGTGAAGGAAGGATAGAAGGGGTGCAGATAGAAAGATCAATGGCAGAGAAAGTTCGGGTAGGCATGTGGAAGAAGGTGTTTGTTCCCACATTTAGGAGGGAGAGATCATTGTCAGTGAGCATATGCTCTATGACTCGTCCCCTTCCATTGATGTCAGCACTACCCCACAGAGTGTTATGTCCATTGAAATCCCCAAGAATTAAACAAGGGGAAGGCAATTGCATGATAAGATCATCAAGGTCTTTCTGTGGGATGTCAATCCCAGGTGGCAAATAAACAGAGCAGACAGTTAATAAGAACCCCACTGTAAGGCGAATTGCTACAGCTTCAATGCTAGTTGTAAGCTGCAAAGGCTGAAATGGGATCTGGTTGCCGATGAGGATTGCGACTCCTCCGTGGGCAGGACCATCCACAATTCTATCCTTACGAATGATGGTAATGTTATGCATGGTGGGGTCATCATTTGCTTTTAAATAAGTCTCCTGTATGCAAAAGCAAACTGGTTTGTGCTTTTGCAGGAGTGCCTTGATGTCGTCAGTATTTTGCCGGAATCCACGACAATTCCACTGTAGGAATTTAGCCATTATTTGGACTTGGTGGGTCCATCAGGCGGCTTCCGAGGTGCTGAGGGCTTAATTTTGTCAGTCTTGGATTTCTCTTTCTTGGGGAAGTATGGACGCTGTCCTGTGTCCATTTCTTCCTCAGCGAAGAGTTCCAAAACTGACTCATCATGTACCTCCTTCTGCTCGACATCCATGTTTTCCTGGGTACTAGGTGTTACTTCCCCTTTCTTATTCTTTTCTTTTGCTTTTGTTACTTGTGGAGCATTAGGAGGTATCGATATAGGAGTGGCAGCTGATTGGTCCTTCTGTGCAGGTTTTTGGGAGCTTAAAAGATAACGTGCAATGGGAGTAAATGATTCTTTTGGAGGGACAGACATGTCCGTCTGAATCCCAGTCGAACATCTCCCTGCTACCTTCTGGGCGTAGGTAGGTTTTTTGATGTTAAGAGGTTTCACTGCTTTTCTTGCCTCCTGGTACGATATGTTTAGCTCTGCCTTCAGCCGTTGAATCTCTTTTTCTTCTTTCCACCTCTGGCATGCTCTTGAATAGGCTGGATGTTCTCCCTCACAGTTAATGCAGGTGGGTTTAGTGGCTGAACATGCTGTTGTTTCGTGGTCCTTTGCACCGCACCGGGCGCATGCAAGGACTCCACGGCAGGCCATTTGAGAATGTCCATACTTCTGACATTTAAAACACCGTAATGGGTTCGGAATGTATGGACGTACTGGACAGTTGATGTATCCAGCTTTAATCTCATCAGGAGGTTTGGGAGAGTTAAAAGTCAGGATAACACTCCTGGTTTTAACAGTTTTCCCATCCCTTCGCGCAGTGATTCTCTTGACGGCAGTAACTCCCTGTGGTTTTAATTCGGAGCAGATTTCCTCCTCGGTGACGTCGAGAAGGTCCCACTCCGAAATGACACCTCTCGATGAATTTAGTGTTCTGTGTGGTGTCACTGTTATGGGTATACCTCCGATTGATGTTACTCGGAGTAGATGTTCAGACTGCCCGTCATTTTTTGTTTCAATCAAGAGGTCCCCAGAACGGAGCCTCTTAACTGACTTGGGTGTACCTGCTAACCCATCCAACCCTTTTTGTATAAAAAAGGGCGACATTTTACCAATCGGTGTTTCATTGGTGGAATGCATTATTAAGAACCTTGGGACAGGCCCTGATGGTAGTTCGGTTCGCTGCCTCTTTGTAGCAATAATGCTATCTGCCTCTCCGTCATTATTTTCAGATAGGGACCGGGTTGGGGCCCCTGAAGGAATACGTTTATCAGGATTCATGAAGTTATTTAAATTGTTCAGTGCCCGGGCTCCCCACCCACCACGGAGCCCAAAGGGACGCCCACTACCCGGCATGCAATAAATGCGCTCGGGAGTGGGACGCCAGGGCTACCCAGACACTATACCCGCACCGCCGCCAGCCTGAATCCTGTCCCTCGGACCATGAGGGTAGGGGCGTGGCATTGACACGGTTGACCCTCGCAGGCGAGCCTACTAGCCGATTGATCCTAGCCGGGCCTTCCAGGACCACCCGTCTTGTCGAAGCAGGGGCCAAAGTGGTGTATTGAAGCTGGGCCCCTCAACCACCAGGATCCCCCTTTCCGAATTTCCACGGGTCGCAGCGCACGGCAAACACGCCGGATTCCATTGATGTAAGCCCGGAACCTAGGCTGTGGGCGTTGGATCCCAGTGATGCTAGTCTGGAAGTCCAGCAGCGTTACTGGGAGGTCCCCTCACCACGTACAGGTGCCCACGTCGAGGGGCCCCATAGGGGGTGGTGACCATTAAAGTCTCCTAAAATACAGAAAGGTGGAGGTATCTGTATGATGAGGTCTTCAAGTTCTTTTAAACAGTATGTATGGTTTGGCTGCAAGTAGATTGACACAAGTGTTAATGAAATATGGAGCGTTATACGAACAGCAACAGCTTCTATTTCAGTTTGCAGTGGGATATGCTTTGTTGGGATCTTTGAATTTATCAGAATTGCAACACCACCATGGGCAGCATTTGCTGTATTACGGTCTCTTCGATAAAGACAATAGTTCTTTATCGAAGGAGAAATTTGTGAAGTTAAGTAAGTTTCTTGGAGACAAAGAGCAGCTGGTGAATACCGATTTATCAGGTCATGAATATCGTCTGTATTGCAACGAAAGCCTCTGCAGTTCCATTGCAAAATACAAGGCATTATTTGTGTTTAACTGATGGAGCTGTATCTGACTGTTTTTTGAAGGTGACTGGCTTATGACGTTCTAATTTTGATTTATCTTTTTTGGAGAAAACTGGCCGACCAGTGTCCATTTCTTCTTCTTCAGCGTGAATTTCTAAAATTGGATCTTCTTGTATAGATGTGCTATCTGTATCCATGGTTGTGTTCTGGATATTTTTCATTGCATTTGAGTTTGTAATATCGGACGTAGTAGTACTCATTGAAGGAGGAGATGCTGCTGGTATTGTCAGAGGAGTATTGTTTGCCTGGTCTGAGACTTTCGGTTGTTGTTTACGTACACTTGGTTGTTTCTCAGAGAGGACAGTTCTAGCCCAATCAGAAATTGATTTATTAGTGGAAACGGTGACATCTGTTTGAGTGGAGACTGTTTCATATTTTTTTACTGCATTGGCATAAGTTAAATTTTTGTTTATAGTAGGTGTAACTTGTTTTCTTGCTTCTTGGTAGCTGACTTTATTCTCAACCTTGTATTTTACGATTTTTTTCTCTGTTTTCCATTTTTCACAAGTTTTGGAATATGCAGGGTGGTCACCTTTGCAGTTAGCACACGTCATTTTTGTAGCCGAACAGTCACTTTGATTGTGTTCAGAGGACCCACAATTGGGGCAGACTGGAACTCCTCTGCACACAGTTTGCGAATGGCCATACTTTTGGCATTTGTAACATCGTAAAGGATTGGGAATATATGGGCGAATGCGGCATAGCAAATAACCTGCTTTTACAGAGGTGGGTAAATCAGGGGTATTAAACGTGAGAATAATGTTTCTGGTAGGTGTAAGTTGATTGTCTTTTTTAGTCATTATGCGCTTTGCTTCAATGACATTTTGTCCCTGCAGCTCTTGGGTTATTTCTTCCTCGCTGACATTTAGAAGATCCCAACTGGATATCACACCCTTCGATGAATTTAGGGTTGCGTGAGGAGATATTTTTACTGGGATACCAGCAAAATTACTCAGTTGTAAAAGTTTCTCCGAATGTCTGTGGTTATTGGTTTCCACTAATAGGTCTCCTGATTGCAGTCTCTTAACAGTCTCTTAACAGAAACATCTGGAAACATACTTTCCAGATGTTTCTGAATCACAAAGGGAGACAGTTTACTCATAGGTTGACTAGAGAGGGAGTGGAAAATTAGAAAAGATGGGCAGGGTTGCTCCATCCTATCAGTTTTCAGTCTTTTGGTGTTGTTACCTAAATCGTGATTTGTGTCATGATCATTGTAATTTTCTGTCCTGGAGCTCGAAGGCTCTAATGGTGGATAAGTATTTTTATCCATGTTGGCTCCTTTTGGCCCTGGGGGTTTTTCTTTACCTCCCAGGTTACCGGCCCCGCCACGGGGAGGCAGGAGCAGTGCCACGAGGTGACCAAGCGGCTGTTAGTTAAGTTAGTACTAAAGTAAAAAGAAACAGAAAGGTGTCTTTCCTTTCTGGGCCTTTGCCTACTACTTGTAGAACGAAAGAGCTACTGAAATATAAAATGAAATGAAGAAAACGCTATTTAGAAATAAACAGAATATGTATTGGCAAAAGCTCTTTAGATAGTTCACTTGTATAAACGCACTGAAATCGCTTGGCCACGGAACGCTTGGCACCCGGGGCCGCGCATTTCTTATGTTTGATTCCGCCTTTACCATAAGATCTAAAGATGATCTATTCCTCCGAAAGCCAAATTGATTGCTGCTGATTATGTTTCGTTTCTCCAGGTACCATGTTAATCGGCGGTGCACCATTTTTTCCAAAGTTTTACTCAAGCAGCTGGTTAGACATATCGGTCTATAGTTGTATGGAGCCGAGTGATCTTTTCCTGGTTTAGGGACAGCTATTACGTAAGAATGTTGCCAGGAACAGGGGAATGTGTGTTCAGAATAGACCCTATTGTAGAATTTTAGGAGTGAGGACAGAGATTTCTCATGTAGATGTTTCAGCATTATATAGTAAATACCATCAGGGCCAGGGGCGCTGTTTCTAGAGGTATTTATGGATTCTTTCAGTTCAGATAGTGTGAGTGGTTGATTATAAGGCAAAGAATAGGTAGTTTTGAAATTTATTTTGAATTTCTCAGCTTCGGCTTTAATTTTTTGGAATGATGGCTGATAAGCTATTGAGGCGGACAACTCAGAGAACGCAGTTCCTAAGGTGTTTGCAATCTCTGTGTGATCAGAGATCTCCTTCCCATTCCAGTTAAGAATAGCTGAAGGTGATTTAAGATATTTGCCATTCAACTGCCTTATTTTTTTCCAAATTATTCTGGAGTCTGTATCTTTGTTAATTGTTGAAGCGAATTTTATCCAAGAGTCTTTTTTGGCTTTTCGGTGGATGTATCGTGCTTTGGCTCTAAGTCTTTTATAATTAATAAGGTTGACAGTGGTTGGGTATTTGCGGAATTGGTTCCATGCTGCATTTTTTTCTCTTTTAACCGTGTAACAGTCTTTGTTCCACCAATGATTGATCTGCTTGCGGTTTCCTAGTTGAGACTGCGGAATGGCGACTGTTGCAGCTCTAAGTATCTGTGCTGTTATATGCTCTGTGACGGTATCGACGGGAGAAGACTCAATGATGTTATCATTAAAAGAGACATAATTTTTATATTTTGCCCATTCCGCTTTGGAAAATTTCCATTTCGTTTGGGTTTCGGTTGTTTTAGAATGGGTGGTTTGAATTCGGCATATGACAGGATAGTGGTCGCTGTTCAGAGGATTGTCATGTATTGTCCACTCGACACTTGGGAAGAGGATAGGGTTTGGGTTTTTTTGGTTTTATTGGCGCATCAGCTACTAAGGCTATAATGCGCCAAGACCAGGTCATTTATAAACGAAGATTTTTAAACTTTCAGTGACCTAATTAGTTAGGTCACTATGTCAAAATGTAAAAATTTTATATATGAGTAAAAATATTTATTAATTATAAAAAGATAAAAACAGCAGACACGTTGTCATTGTCAGATAAAATCTGACTGAGTGTATAAGGCTCAGTCAGATGGTTAAAAGTGGTAGGACGGATATTGCTAAAATCTGAACATTCGACTAAAATGTGTCTGATTGATAAAACTGTCCCACAAGACTCACACATAGGAGGGTCATCCGCCCTCAGCAAAAAAGAATGTGTCAAATGACAATGTCCTATGCGGGTCCGGGCAAGAACAACTTCCTCCTTACGATTCCTGCGGAGACTAGACTGCCACGGTTCAATTACAGGCTTTATTTGATATAATTTATTCGCAGTCTGTCTATTCCACGAGTCCTGCCATTGGGAATGTAACTTTTGATGTACTATTTGCCTGTAGTCTGTATAGGGGACTAACAGGCAGCGGTTATTATGGGGAATTGCTGATTTGGCTGCGGCGTCAGCCAAATCATTTCCCCTAATCCCAATATGACTGGGAATCCAGCAGAAGCGGATGTCATATTCGCGTTCATGGAGAACGTGAATCTTCTGCTGAATGCTAGACAGAACTGGATGAGGATTATATCTCACAGATATTAGAGCCTGTAACATGCTAAGAGAGTCAGAATATAAAATGAACCGTTGGTATTGGTATTTACTAATATGATCCAAGGCTAACTCTACAGCGTGCAGCTCTGCAGTAAATATGCTGCATTCAGAGGGAATCTGCTCTGATATAGTGCTGTCTGTAAAGACAGCAGCAGATCCCACATATGATTCCGACTTCGAACCGTCTGTGTAGACTGGCGCGAAGTCAGAATATTCAGTTCGGTGTGCTGAATGAAGCTGCAGGTATACACATGATGGAGTGTCCGACTTTCCCCAGTTTCTAAGCGACAAGTCGCATGCCGGGACACGAGCATGCCAGGGTGGAAAGGGTTGCTTTGATGTTCGGGCAACCTTGTCTACCTTGATATCAAGTTCTTTGAGTAGCTCTTGGATACGAATACCAAAAGGACGATTGGCAGTCTTTCGAGTATTGTATAAATTTTCCCATCGTGGCTCAAAAACGAATGGCCACGTAGGATGGTCTGGCAAGGATTTCAGTTTTAAGGCGTACTTTAGAGACAACTGCTTACGTCGAAGTGATAACGGTGGTTCGTTTGCTTCGACGTATAAGCTCTGGACAGGAGATGTTCGAAATGCTCCAGTAGCGATGCGTATAGCCTGATGATGGACGGGGTCCAGCCACCGCAGGACACTGTCTCGGGCTGAGGAATATACCTGGGACCCATAATCTAGTTTGGATCGCACTAGTGCACGGTAAAGCCGAAGAATGGTACATCGGTCTGCTCCCCAAGATGTAGAGTAGAGCGAGCGGAGAATATTAAGTCCACGTGTGCACTTGGTGCGGAGTTGACGAATGTGATCCAAAAAAGTTAGTTTTTTATCGAATATGAGTCCCAAGAATTTTGTGTTTGCTGCTACTGGAATAGCATTTTGTCCGAGCCTTAATTCGGGTTCAGGATGAAGATTACGCTTGCGACAAAAGTGTACGCAAACGGTCTTCTCCGGCGAGAACCTGAAGCCATTTGCAAGTGCCCAGGAATTCAGACTATCAATGGCTTTCTGCAGTTGTCTTTCAATTACCCTCATGTTGCACGACTGGCAAAAAATGCTAAAGTCATCAACATAGAGGGCACTGTTTACAGTCGGAGGAAGTTGTTCTGTGATGCAATTTATTTTTATGGCAAAAAGCGTGACACTTAATACTGATCCTTGTGGTACTCCCTCCTCTTGGCTAAAGGAGCGAGAGAGTGAGGATCCCACACGAACTTGGAATGATCGATTGGCTAAAAAGTTTTGAATAAAAAAAGGCAGATGCCGTCTTAGGCCTAGGCTATGTATGTCTTTTAAAATGCCAAATCTCCAAGTTGTGTCATACGCTTTTTCCATGTCAAAGAACACCGACACCAAGTGTTCCCGTTTTAGGAAAGCATCCCGGATGGATGCTTCCATTCTAATAAGATGGTCCAAAGTGGACCGGTTCCGTCGGAAGCCGCACTGGATGTTGGAGAGAAGGTCATTTGATTCTAAATACCATATTAAACGAGAATTGACCATTCTCTCCAGGATTTTGCACAAACAGCTAGTCAGAGCAATAGGACGATAATTGGTGGTGACTTTTGGATCCTTTCCTGGCTTAGGAAAGGCAAGAACGATTGCCTTTCGCCAGGAGTCCGGAAACTGACCTTCAGTAAAGATTCTGTTATACAGAAGGAGCAGACAATCCATAGATGTTGGTGGAAGATTTTTAATCATTTCATAATGGATGCCATCTGGTCCAACGGCACTTGCTTTGGAAAGAGTGAGCGCACTTTTCAGTTCCTCTATAGTGAATGCCCCGTTGTAGGGATAGAGGCCCTTGGTCTTAAAATTAAGTGCTTGCCTTTCCAGTTTGTGTTTAAGGACCAGGAACTCTGGGGAATACGAAGATGTTGCAGAGATCTTAAAGAATGTTTCCCCAAGAGCATTGGCTATTGCAGTTGGATCTGCAATAGCGCATCCATTATAATCTAGGATTGAAGAAGGGTGGGATGTATATTTCCCCTTCATTTTCCGGATTTTATCCCAGACTACCTTAGAATTGGTAGCCTGGTTAATAGATGATGTAAAACGGATCCACGATTCCTTTTGACTCTGACGACGGATGTAGCGTGCTTTGGCTCGTGCACGTTTGAAGGCTATAAGGTTGTTCGTGGTAGGATATCGGCGAAATATCCCCCACGCTTTGTTTTGAGCCTTTTTTGCTGCTGTGCATTCTGAATTCCACCAAGGTTTGGGAAATGGTGGAAACCGGGCTGATGTTTTTGGGACAGCATTAGCAGCTGCTTGGACAATATTTTCTGTGATGTACTTTACTGCGTCATTGATCGGCTCTTGACTGACTGTGCAAAGATCAAAATTTGCCTGATGTTGGAAGGCAGTCCAGTCAGCCTGATCAATCTTCCACCGTGGTAACCTGAAAGGAAGACATGGTCTCCCACTGTGTAACAAGGTTATCACGGGGAAGTGATCGCTTCCGTATGGATTCTCCTCCACTTCCCAAGTGAGTGAAGGGAGTAGAGTAGGGGAGCAGATAGAGAGATCAATGGCAGAAAAGGTACGGGTAGGCATGTGGAAAAAGGTGTTTCTTCCAGTATTTAGAAGGGAAAGGTCATTGTCATTGAGCATACGCTCAATGACTCGTCCCCGTCCATTGATGTTAGCACTACCCCACAGGGTGTTATGTCCGTTAAAATCCCCGAGAAGTAAGAAAGGGGGAGGCAGCTGCGATAGAAGATCATCAAGGTCTGCCTGGGAGATGTCAGTTCCAGGCGGCAAATAGATGGAGCAGACTGTTAATAAAAATCCCACCGTAAGGCGAATTGCGACGGCTTCTATGCTACTTGTAATTGGCAAGGGCTGCACTGGGGTCTGGTTACCCACAAGGCTAGCCACTCCCCCATGTACAGAGCCGTCCGCAATTCTATCCTTTCGAAAAACTGTGATGTTATGCATGGTGGGATCATCATTTGCCTTTAGATATGTCTCCTGCAAGCAAAAGCAAACTGGCTCGTGCTTTTGCAGGAGGGCCTTGATGTCATCTATATTTCGCCGGAATCCACGACAATTCCATAGTAGGAATTTAGCCATTATTTTGGCTTGGTGGGTCCATCAGGCGGCTTCCGAGGTGCTGAGGGCTTAGTTTTATCAGTCTTGGATTTATCTTTTTTGGGGAAGAATGGACGCTGTCCCGTGTCCATTTCCTCCTCCGCAAAGAGTTCCAAGACTGAATCATCGGGTACCTCCTTCTGCTCTACATCCATCTTTTCTTGGGAACTAGGGGGGACTTCCCCTTTCTTATTCTTTTCTTTCGTATCTACTTTTGTAATTTGTGGAGCATTAGAAGGTACCGATATAGGAGTGGCAGCTGACTGGTCCTTTTGTGCAGGTTTTTGTGAAATTAATAAATACCGCGCGATGGGAGTGAAAGACTCCTTTGGAGGAATGGTCAGGTCCGTCTGAGTTCCGACGGAACATCTCCCTGCTACCTTCTGGGCGTAGGTAGGTCTGTTGATATTCAGGGGTTTGACCGATTTCCTTGCCTCCTGGTATGATATATTTAGCTCTGCCTTCAGCCGTTGAATTTCTTTTTCTTCTTTCCACCTCTGGCATGCTCGTGAATAGGCCGGGTGTTCGCCTTCACAGTTAATACAGGTGGGTTTTGCGGCTGAACATGCTGTTGTTTCGTGGTCCTTTGCACCGCATCGAGCGCATGCAAGGACTCCACGGCAGGCCATTTGAGAATGTCCATACTTCTGGCATTTGAAACACCGTAAAGGGTTCGGAACGTATGGACGCACTGAACAGTTGATGTATCCAGCTTTAATCTCCTCAGGAGGTTTAGGAGTGTTAAAAGTCAGGATAACGCTCCTGGTTTTAACAATTTTTCCATCCCTTCGCGCAGTAATTCTCTTGACGGCAATGACTCCCTGTGGTTTTAATTCAGAGCAGATTTCCTCCTCGGTTACGTCGAGAAGGTCCCACTCCGAAATGACACCTCTCGATGAATTGAGTGTTCTGTGTGGTGTCACCGTTACAGGGATTCCTCCGATTGATGTTGTTCGGAGTAGATGTTCAGATTGCCGGTCATTTTTAGTTTCAATTAAAAGGTCTCCAGAACGAAGCCTCTTAACTGATTTGGGTGAACCTGCTAACCCGTCTAACCCTTTTTGTATGAAAAAGGGCGACATTTTACCAATTGGTGTCTCATTGGTAGAATGCATAATTAGGAACCTTGGGACTGGCCCTGATGGTACTTCGGTTCTCTGCCTCTTTGTAGCAATAATGCTATCTGCCTCTCCGTCATTATTTTCAGATAGGGACCGGGTTGGGGCCCCTGAAGGTATACGTTTATCAGGATTCATGGAGTTTATTAAAGTGTTCAGTGCCCGGGCTCCCCACCCACCACGGAGCCCAAAGGGACGCCCACTACCCGGCATGCAATAAGTGCGCTCGGGAGTGGGACGCCAGGGCTACCCAGACACTATACCCGCACCGCCGCCAGCCTGAATTGAGTTTGAGTTTGAGTTTGATTTGGGTTTTATTGGCGCATTAGCAACTTAGGCTATAATGCGCCAAGACCAGGTCATGTATAAAAGAGTAAACTTTCAGTGACCTAATTAATTAGGTCACTATGTCAAAAAATTTAGCAAATGTATAAAAGGTAAATCAACAAAAATTCACAATAAAATGTAAATTTTATATATAAGCGAAAACGTTTATTGATTTTAAAAAGCTAAAAACAGCAGACACGTGGTCATTGTCGGATAAAATCTGGCTGAGTGTATAAGGCTCAGCCAGATGACTAAAAGCGGTAAAATAAAAATCACGTTCAGGGGTAAAACGTGGACACACGGTTAAAATGTGATAAATAGTTAAAATGGTGCCACAGTTCTCGCACATAGGACAGTCATCTGCCCTCAGCAGAAAAGCATGTGTAAGATGACTGTGTCCTATGCGGAGGCGAGCTAAAACAACTTCCTCTCTGCGGTTCCTGCGCAGACTAGACTGCCAATGTCCGATTACAGGCTTTATCTGATAGAGCTTGTTTGTGACTTGCTCATACCAAAATCGTTGCCATTGGGAATTAATCTTTTGGTGTATTATTTGCCTGTAGTCTGTATAGGGGACTAACAGGCAATACGTGTTTTGGGGTTCTGGTGATCTGGCCGCAGCATCAGCCAGTTCATTTCCCCTGATCCCAATGTGGCTTGGGATCCAGCAGAAACGGATATCGAGTGAACTCTCAAACAAAGAATGTAAAGTCTGCTGAACCCGGGTCAATATTGGATGAGGATTATATCTCATCCCCGATAAAGCCTGCAGTGTACTTGAAGAGTCAGTGTACACCATACATCTTTGATGCTTCCGGGTTTTAATGTGGTCCAAGGCTAGCTCTATAGCATACAACTCAGCTGTATATATGCTGCATTCGAGGGGAATCTTCCCAGATATAGTACAATCTGGAAAGACAGCAGCAGATCCTACAGACAACTCTGACTTCGAGCCATCAGTGAACACAGGCAAGAAATCAGAGTAATCGGATCGATGGGCAGCATAGAGTTGTTGGTAGACAGAGGACGGAGTTATGGCTTTACCCCAACTTTTTATGGAGAAGTCACATGATGGTAAGCGAGCATGCCAGGGTGGAAGTAAATGCCTTGGTGACTTTGCAACATTGTCTACCGTAATGTTGAGCTCTCTGAGCAGATCTTGGACACGGATGCCAAAGGATCGGTTAGCAGTCTGACGGGTTTTATAAAGCGTTTCCCATCGTGGCTCAAAAACACAAGCCCACGTTGGGTTGTCTGGCAGGGATTTTAGTTTGAAGGTATAGTTTAGCGACAATTGCTTTCGTCGGAGCAATAGTGGTGGTTCACCTGCTTCGACGTATAAACTCTGGACGGGAGATGTTCTGAATGCTCCAGTTGCAGTACGGATGGCTTGGTGGTGCAGTGGGTCTAGCCACCGTAGTACGCTATTTCTAGCCGATGCGTACACTTGGGACCCATAGTCTAATTTTGAACGAACAAGTGTACGATAAAGACGCAGTAAAGTGCATCGGTCTGCCCCCCATTTATTTGAGGAGATGGCACGAAGGAGATTCAATCCCCTCGTGCACCTTGTTCGCAGTTGACGGATATGTGGTAAAAATGTCAACTTCTTATCGAATGTGAGACCTAAGAATTTTGTCTCAGGTACTACTGGAATGATGTGTTGTCCAAGTTTGAGTTCTGGTTCAGGGTGAAGGTTCCGTTTGCGACAAAAATGTACGCAGACGGTCTTCTGTGGTGATAGCCTGAAACCATTAGCCATTGCCCAAGTTTTTACATGGTCAATGGCATGCTGCAATTGTCGTTCAATAACCCTCATGTTGCATGACTGACAGAAGATGGTAAAGTCATCAACAAAGAGGGCGCTGTTTACGGTTGGAGGAAGTTGTTCAGTAATAGAATTAACTTTGATAGCGAAAAGCGTAACACTTAACACTGACCCTTGGGGGACTCCTTCTTCTTGACAAAAAGATTGAGAATAAACAGAGCCGACACGAACTTGGAATGACCGATTCAATAAGAAATTTTTAATGAAGAGGGCTAGATGGCCCCTCAGACCCAGATCATGGATATCCTTTAAGATTCCAAATCTCCAGGCCGTGTCATACGCTTTTTCGATATCAAAGAAAATTGACACCAGGTGTTCACGTTTAAGGAAAGCATCTCGGATAGATGTTTCCAGTCTTATAAGATGGTCAAGTGTTGACCTGTTCCTTCGGAAACCACATTGAACTTTGGAAAGGAGGTCATTCCCTTCTAAATACCACATGAGACGGGCATTCACCATCCTTTCCAGGATCTTGCACAAGCAGCTTGTCAAAGCAATGGGACGGTAATTACTCGGAGATTTTGGATCTTTTCCTGGTTTTGGAAACGCAAGCACGATTGCCTTATGCCAGGAGTCCGGAAACTCATCTTCAAGATAAACTCTGTTGTACAAACAGAGCAACTGATCCAGAGATTGAGACGAAAGATGTTTTATCATCTCATAATGGATGTCATCCGGCCCTACGGCACTCGCCTGGGATAGTGATAGTGCCGCTTTCATTTCCCATTCAGTGAAGGGTTGATTGTATTCTTCACAGTTCTTTGACGACAATTTCAAAGGTTGCCTTTCAACATTTTGTTTGAGGGCCAGAAACTCAGGGTGGTAAGATGTTTTGGCAGACACTTTAGCAAATACCTCCCCAAGAGTATTTGCAATTGCAGTTTGGTCTGCAATTGCAGATCCATTATACTCCAGAATCGAAAAAGGGTGGGATATATATTTCCCCTTCATTTTTCGGGCTTTATCCCACACAAGCTTAGATGATGAAGCCTGATTGATAGAAGATGTGAATTTGATCCAAGATTCCTTCTGACTCTGACGTCTTACGTAACGTGCTTTCGCACGTGCACGTTTGAATGTTATTAAGTTATCTGCGGTGGGGTACCGGCGAAAAATACCCCACGCCTTGTTTTGAGACTTTCTTGCTGCAGTGCAATTGGAATTCCACCAGGGTTTTGGAAATGGTGAAAACCGAGACGAAGTCTTTGGTATTGCAATTGCCGCTGCTAGGACAACAGCGTCTGTAATGTACTTTACCGCGTCATTAATCGGTTCCTTGCTGACTGTGTTGATATCAAATAGTGCTAGATTTTTGAAGGCATTCCAGTCAGCGTGACCGATCTTCCACCGTGGCATCCTGGACGGGTGGCATGGTCTCCCTTTACAAAGGGTGGATATCACGGGGAAGTGGTCACTGCCATAAATATTGTCTTCAACCTCCCATGTACACATGGGAAGGAGAGAGGGCGAGCATATAGAGAGATCGATCGCGGTAAATGTACGGGTAGGCATGTTGCAAAAGGTGTTAAGTCCAACATTTAGAAGGGCCAGGTCATTGTTTTCAAGCATGTGCTCTATAGTCCGACCCCTTCCATTAATGTCTACACTACCCCACAGAGTATTGTGTCCATTAAAATCCCCTAGTAACAGAAAAGGTGGCGGCAATTGTCTAATGAGATCATCAAGGTCTGCCTGGGGGATGTCATTCCCAGGTGGCAAATAGATGGAACAAACAGTTGTTGTTGTTGTTGTTGTTGTGATGGGGGTTTAATGGCGCACGAGCTGCTGGGGCTATAGTGCGCCTATTCATAGTAAAATGATAAAATTCAAATTTCTGATAGAATCAATTTATGATTTATTACAGTGATGGTTTAGAATTTATCATACAATCCAATTTTTTTCAAAAACGAGAAGAATTCGTTGATGTTTGCATCGTCACCTATAATATTTTTTAATGTCTTCGGTTCCGGAAGATTTTTTAGGGAAAGGAGGATGGATATTCTGTCCTGATCGTAGTGAGGGCAGTCAATGAGAATGTGTTTGACTGATAAGTGCGAGGAACAGTGTGGACAATGAGGAGGATCCTCTCCTGTAAGTAGGTGAAGGTGTGTCAGATATGTATGTCCTATCCGCGCTCGTGCAAGCACTACTTCTTCTCTGCGTACTGTTTTGGTGCTAGAGCGCCAAAGTTGTGGATCCTGTTTCAACTGATAAAGTTTATTATTGCTTTGGGTGTGCCATAGCTCTCTCCACAGTGCAAGACATGTTGTTTGTATGATATTATTATAGTCATAGATTGGAATAGGAGCATGGGTTAAATCATAAGTTGATGGATTTTTGGCAGTTTTGTCAGCCAGTTCATTCCCTTTTATCCCCGAATGGGCTGGGATCCAACAAAAGGTCACTGATTGATGACGTTCTTCAATTTTTAATAAGAGGCTTCTGATTTGGTTTAAAATAGGATGAACCTTGTAAGAAAAGTTTTGTATTGCTGTAATTGAGCTTAGAGAGTCAGTATATACAATATATTTTAGAGATGGGTAGCGATTCAGGTTTTCTAAAGCTAACTTTATTGCATGAAGTTCTGCAGAGAAGCTGCTATACTCAGGTGGAAGGGAAGCAGAAATGATTGTAGAGGGAAATACTGCTGCTGCTCCAGCGGCTGAATGTGATTTGGAGCCATCAGTATATATTGGCAATAAATTAGCATATTTCTGAATATGGCTTGCATGGAGTTGTTTCACGTTGAGTGACGGTAGAAGATTCTTTCCCCATTTTTGAAGATAAGTATCACAAGTTAATTGTGGAGGAGGTGTCCAAGGTGGGTGAGGGCATTTCACTACATCTAGCCTGTTGACATTAGGAATATTCCAATTCTGTGTTACTTCAATTAGGCGTAAGCCTGCCGGTCTTATTTTACTGGGTTTATTTCTATAAAGGTTTTGCAGTGGTGGATTAAAGAGATATGGCCCAATAGGATGCTGACAGCAACTTTGTATTCGGGCTGCATACTTAAGAAGTAGTGCTTTCCTGCGGAGACAAAGAGGGGGCTCATGTGCTTCAATGTATAAACTGTGGGTAGGAGATGTTCTGAATGCGCCAAGGGCAATCCGCAATGCACTATGCTGTATAGGGTCCAACCAGCGTAGTGTACTCTTTCGAGCAGAATCGTAGATTGGAGCACCATAATCCAAACGGGATCTGATCAATGCTCTATATAATAGAAGCAAAGATGTACGGTCTGCTCCCCAAGACATTGCAGATAAAGCTCTGAGTATGTTCAGTTTTTTGAGGCAGGAAGTACGCAGCGATTTAATGTGATCTAAGAAATTTAATTTTCTGTCAAGGATTAATCCCAAGAATCTGATATTGTTGGACACTGGAATGGTAAAATTTGACATCTGAAGTTCAGGATCTGCATGCATTTTTCGTTGATTACAAAAGTGGATTGCAACAGTTTTCTGCTGAGATAGACGATAGCCATTGAGTCCTGCCCACCTTTGGACCTTATTCAAGGATAACTGTAGTTGCCGCTCAATGGATCTCATATTCTGAGAATGGCAAGATATGGAGAGGTCATCCGCATAAAGATAGGTCTCAACTGTATTTGGAAGTTCCTTTGTGATAGAATCAATTTTAAGGGCAAAGAGGGTTGCACTCAATACTGAACCTTGTGGCACTCCCTCTTCCTGTAAGAATGTCATAGAAAGCGAGTTGTGGTATCGAACTTGGAACGAACGAGTCTGGAGAAAGTTCCTGATGAAAATAGGAAGGTTGCCTCGTAGACCAAGGGCATGGAGGTCGCTGAGAATGCCATGACGCCAGGTAGTGTCAAATGCCTTCTCTATGTCTATGGACACCAAAACGAGATGTTCATTTTTTACGAAGGCATTGCGAATTGCAGACTCCGCCTTGATCATGAGATCTAAGGAGGACCTGTTCTTACGAAAGCCATGCTGATTATTACTCATTAGATGTTGTGCTTCGATGGCCCATGCAAGTCGATTATGAATAATTTTTTCAAGTAATTTTCCGAGGCAACTGGAGAGGGAAATTGTATGGAATTGTAGGGTCTTTTCCAGGTTTCAAAAAGGCAAGGACTGTGGCATGATGCCAAGAGCTGGGATAAATGTTTTCCATAAATATCCGGTTATAATAGACCAGCAGTATTTGTAAATTTCTGTCACCAAGGTTTTGTAACATAATGTAAGAGATTCCATCTGGTCCAGCGGCACTGTTGCGTGTTGTTTTAATGACATGTATAAGTTCATGATATTGAAGAGGCTGATTATATGGAAAGAAAACTGAGGTTCGAAAGTTGATGGCTCGTTGTTCAGTCTTGGTCTTTATTTTCTGGAAATCTGGAGAGTAATTTGATGCCGCAGAAACTTCGGCAAAAGTTTTTGCCAAGGCATTTGCAATGTCTTGAGGAGCAGATAGTTCTTGCCCGTTCCATGAGAGAATTGGTGAAGGGGTGGTTGGAAATTTTCCGGAAATCTGCCTGATTTTCTTCCATATTAACCTGGAGTTAGTGTTCCTGTTTATGGTAGATGCAAACCGAATCCAAGAATTTTTCTTTGCTTCTCTTTGAGTGCGACGTGCTTTTGCTCTTAGTTTCTTGTAATTGATAAGATTAGCTGTGGTTGGGGATCTACGGAATAAATTCCATGCTTTATTTTTTAACTTCTTAGCTATTGTGCATTCTTGATTCCACCAATAGTTAAGGTGCCGTCGGGATTGGGGATTCGACAATGGAATTGAACATTTAGCTGCAGATATTATATGTGAAGTAATATACTCTGTGGCTTCATCTATTGACTGTGTTCGTATATATTGTTCATCCAGGGTGACTACTGATTGAAATTTGACCCAGTTGGCTTGAGAGAACTTCCATTTCCTGCAGGGTTTGACTGTTGGTGGCTGTGCAGTGAGCAGATCACAAATAATCGGAAAATGATCACTGCTTAAGGGGTCATCTAAAACAGACCATTCTATGATTGGAAACAGATTCGGGGAACATATTGATAGATCAATTGCAGAAATTTGTCCAGTTGGTAATTGTATGTGAGTGGGTGCGCCAGTATTAAGAACAGTAAGGTTTTGCTTGTCTAGAAAAGTTTCAATTAGGCGGCCATGTGTATCTAATTTTGTTGATCCCCATAAGGGATGGTGGCTATTGAAATCACCCAACATACAGACAGGGGGTGGTAATTGCATTAGCAGGTTTTCCAGATCTTGGTAAGAGAAGGTATGACTTGGTGGGAGATAGACTGATGCTAGTGTTAACGCAATCTGAGTTATCAAGCGTACGGCTACAACTTCAATTGTAGTTTGCAAAACAATTTGCTTGGTAGGGATCTTTGAGCTGACCAAGATGGCCACGCCCCCACGGGCAGCATTTGAATTATTACGATCGTGCCGATAGATGGCATAGTTCTTTATGTTGGTGGAAATTTGCGGAGTTAGATAGGTTTCCTGTAGACAGAAACCAACTGGAGAATAGCGGTTAATTAAGACTTGAATATCGTTAAGGTTGCTACGAAATCCTCTACAATTCCATTGTAGAATGTAAGGCATTATTGATGTTTAGTAGAAGAAGCTGCTTCTGACTGTTTTTTTGATGTGACTGTCTTGTGACGTTCAGGCTTTGGTTTGTCTTTTTTTGGGAATAATGGTCGACCGGTGTCCATTTCTTCTTCCGCATATATTTCTAAGATCGGTTCTTCTTGTCTGGATGATTCAATAGTATCCATAGATGTTTCTTGGATATTCTTTTTTAAATTTGAGTTACGATTATTCGATATAGAAGAAATCACTGGGGGAGGAGAAGGAGATGTAGCTGGTACTGTAAGTGCAGTATTACTTGCCTGGTTTAACTGTTTCGGGACATTGGACTGTTGCTGAGAGAGAACAGTCCGAGCCCAGTCAGAGATTGAGGTGGTTGAAGGGATGGTAACATCAGTTTGGGTGGCTACTGATTGATATTTTTGCGCAATATTGGCGTACGTACGTTTATTTATAGTGGGAGTGAGTAATTTCCGTGCTTCTTGAAAGCTTACTTTATTTTCTATCTTATATTTTACGATTTGCTTTTCGGTTTTCCATTTGTCACATGTCCTTGAGTAGGCAGGATGGTTTCCTTTACAGTTGGGACAAGTCATTTCTTTTGCCAAGCAGTCACTTTGGGTGTGGTCAGCGGACCCACAATTAGGACAAACCTGGTTTCCTCTGCACGCCGTTTGAGAGTGGCCATACTTCTGGCACTTAAAACATCTCAATGGGTTAGGAATATATGGTCTAATGCGGCAGAGTAAGTAGCCTGCTTTTATCGATGATGGTAGGTTTGGCGTGTTAAAAGTTAGAATAATATTCCTTGTAGGTGTGAGTATATTTTCTCTTTTCACCATAATTCTTTTCACAGCAATGACACTTTGATCTTGAAGCTCTTGTGTTATCTCCTCCTCCGTGACATTCAATAGATCCCAGCTGGATATAACGCCCTTAGATGTATTTAGGGTAGCATGGGGAGAAACCTTTACTGGAATTCCAGCAAAGCTTGTAAGTTTTAGCAGTTTCTCTGAATGTTTACAATTTACTGTTTCCAATAGAAGGTCACCTGATTGTAGCCTCTTGACTGTCTTAGGAGATCCTGCCAGACTTTCCAGGTGTTTCTGGATAAGGAACGGAGAGAGCTTACTCAGAGGTTGATCTGCAAGAGAGTGCATTATAAGGAATGTAGGATAAATTGTCGCTGAGGAAGTGGTTTTCAACCTTTTGGGTTGCGACATGTTATGGTCAATGTCTATCTCTGGCCGAGAGCTTGTCGGCTCTAGGGGCGGAAACGTATTTTGGTCCATGCTTGCTCCTTTTGGCCCTTGGCAGATTAGCTTTTCTGCCAAGATTTCCGGCCCCGCCACGGGGAGGCAGGAGCAGTGCCCGGTGTGACCAAGCGTAAAGTAGTAAGTGTTAGTAAAAGATACAAGAAAAATAAAGAAAGGTAACTTTTCTTTCTCGCTCTGTACAAGTACTTTTGTAACAGTAGCTGATTTTAAATAAATAAATTTAAGGGCAGGAACTTAATATAACTCTAAATCGCTTTTGAATAATCACACTTTAATCACAGAGAAAACGCTCGATCACAATCGCTTGGCACCCGGGGCCGAACAAACAGTTAAAAGAAACCCTACAGTAACTTGAACTGCTACAGCCTCTAAGTTGGTGGTAAGTGGTGTAGCTTGAAATGGGATGTGGTTACCCACAAGGATTGCGACGCCTCCGTGGGCAGGTCCATCCGCATCTCTGTCTTTTCGTATAACGAAAACGTTACGCAAGTATGGGTCCTCATTTGCCTTTAAATACGTCTCCTGTAAGCAAAAGCAAGTAGGCTCATGCTTACTCAGGAGCGCCTTGATGTCGTCACAATTTCGACGGAATCCACGACAATTCCATTGTAGAAATTTAAACTTTCCCATTATTTGGATTTGTTGGGTCCATCAGGTGGTTTCCGAAGGGCTGAGGGCTTCATTTTCTCAGTCCTGGCTTTATCTTTCTTTGGAAACACAGGTCTTTGGCCTGTGTCCATATCTTCTTCTGCAAAGATTTCCAGAACTGGGTCATCCGATACCTCCTTATCCTCGACATCCATTGTTTCTCGTATTGCAGGTGATCCTTCCGATGTTTGCACCTTTACTTTACCACTTGGGTTTGGTAGTGGTGGAGCATTAGGAGGTACGGAAATAGGAGTGGCAGCTGACTGTGTTTTTTGGGTGGGCTTTTGTGAATGCAATAAATAGCGTGCAATCGGAGTAAATGACTCTTTTGGTGGTATAGTCATCTCCGTTTGTGTACCGATGGTGCACTTTGCAGAAACCTTCTGGGCGTATGAAGGTTTCCCGCTATTTATTGGTTGAATGCGTTTTCTGGCCTCCTGATAGGATATGTTCAGTTCTGTTTTTATTTTTTGAATTTCTTTCTCGTCCTTCCACTTCTGGCATGCTCTAGAATAGGCAGGGTGTTCTCCTTGGCAATTTATACAAATTGGTTTGGAAGCTGAACACTCCTTGCTCTCGTGGTCTTTCGTACCACATCGAGCGCAGGCAGGATTACCACGACAAGCTGTTTGTGAATGGCCGTATTTCTGACATCTAAAACACCTCAGTGGGTTCGGAATGTAAAGCCGCACTGGGCAGTTTAAGTAGCCTGCCTTAATGGAACTTGGAGGCCGTGGGGTGTTAAATGTTATGATGAGAACTCGGGTAGGGACGAGATTCCCATCCTTCCGCATTGATATTCTCTTGACAGCCGTCACTCCTTGGTCTTTTAATTCAGAGCAGATCTCTTCTTCAGAAACGTGAAGAAGATCCCACTCTGAAATGACACCTCGTGAAGAGTTCAATGTTTTGTGGGGTGTTACGCTAATCGGTATTCCCCCTATGGATGTCGCGTTGAGGATTTTTTCTGCTTGCTTCGTGCTTGAAGCTTCGACTAAAAGATCGCCAGAACGCAGCCGTTTTACGGTTTTCGGTGATCCAGCCAACCCTTCTAATCCTTTCTGGATGAAGAAGGGTGACATCTTCCCAATTGACTGCTCTCCGATAGAATGGAGAATGAGGAATAGCGGTGTTATAGATGGTGTTTTATCCTCAGTTCTGGCTCTTTTGGCATTGTTGGTGTCAGTATTATCGTCTCGGTTAGGTAGGGGCCTTGTTGGGGCCCCAGAAGAAGAATTTAAATTACTCATATGAGTAAAGAAAAAATGTCTGATGCCTAAGTACCTCACCCACCACGGAGCCCTACGAGGGGGCGCCCATCCGTGAACTAGCAGGTACTGCGTACACGAATGGGACGCCGAGTTCGCTTAGAACACCATACCCACGTTACCAATAAGTCTTTATCCCGTCCCAGGACCATAGGGAGGGAGACTTATTGGAACGCAGTTGACCCTAGCAGTATAATACCACCCGCCGATTGATCCCAGTCGAGCCGGTCCGGGACCACCCGTCTCGTCGAAGCAGGGGCCAAAGTGGTGTATTGAAGCTGGGCCCCTCAACCACCAGGATCCCCCTTTCCGCTTCCACGGGTCGCGGCGCACGGCTGCACACGCCGGATTCCAACGATGTAACCCTGGAACCAAGGTATGGGCGTTAGATCCCAGTGATGCTAATCTGGAAACCCAGCAGCATCACTGGGAGGTCCCCTCACCACGTACAGGTGCCCACGTTGAGGGGCGCCAGCCTGAATCCTGTCCCTCGGACCATGAGGGTAGGGGCGTGGCATTGACACGGTTGACCCTCGCAGGCGAACCTACTAGCCGATTGATCCTAGCCGGGCCTTCCAGGACCACCCGTCTTGTCGAAGCAGGGGCCAAAGTGGTGTATTGAAGCTGGGCCCCTCAACCACCAGGATCCCCCTTTCCGAATTTCCACGGGTCGCAGCGCACGGCAAACACGCCGGATTCCATTGATGTAAGCCCGGAACCTAGGCTGTGGGCGTTGGATCCCAGTGATGCTAGTCTGGAAGTCCAGCAGCGTCACTGGGAGGTCCCCTCACCACGTACAGGTGCCCACGTCGAGGGGGGGGAAGAGGATAGGAGAGCATAGCGAAAGATCTATTGCCGAGGTTGAACCAGTAGGAAAATGAATGTAAGTGGATAAGCCAGTGTTCAGTAATGTTAAATTCTGTCTGTCTAGTAACATTTCAATGAGCTCTCCACGTCTATCTGAGACAGGAGATCCCCATAATGGATTGTGACCGTTAAAGTCTCTAACAGGAAGATGGGAGAAGGTAATTGCAGAATATGGTTTTCCAGTTCCTGAATTGAACATGGTTTATTGGGTGGAAGATAGATTGCGACGATCGTTAAAGCAGTGCCAACCACTATACGAGCTGCGACGGCTTCTAGGGAAGTTTGGAGAACAATTTTCTTACAAGGAACTGTTGAGTCTATCAGTATGGCTACTCCTCCATGAGCATTTTTTGTAGTGGATCTGTCTTGACGAAAAAGAGTATAATTTTTAATTGATACAGATACTTGATGTGTTAAATTTGTCTCTTGTAGGCATATACCCACAGGATGATAACGGTCGATTAACTCGTATATGTCATCTATGTTGCTACGAAACCCTCTGCAATTCCATTGGATTATGTTATTCATTGTTTAGGTTTAGAGTTAGCAGTCGAATCCGTCTGTTTTTTAGACGTGCTCTGTTTTTGACGGTCAAATTTTATTTTTTCCTTTTTTGGGAAGAATGGACGTGTGTCCATGTCGTCTTCAGCATATAGATCTAGAATGGGTTCATCATAGGTATTATTCTCTGCAACATCCATATTTGTGGTATCAGATGATTTCTTTCTGGCATAATCTGAGTTTTCCATTTGTCCTGAAATAGCTGGAGCTTGAGTAGTAGGTGGTATTGAGATTGGTGTGTTATTAGTCCTATCGACAGTTTGTTTTGTGGATTGTGGTGCAGATGATAAGAGTGACCGAGCCCAGTCAGAAATCGACACTTTTGGTGGAACAGTTGTATCCGTCTGAGTTGAAACCGTTTGGTATCTTTTGGATGCCTCAGCATATGAACGTTTAGGTATGCTTTGTAGAAGGTGTTTTCTCGCTTCGAGATACGTGACTTTGTTAATTACTTTGTTGTTGTTGTTGTTGTGGGGGTTTTCTGGCGCATAAGCAGCTTTGGCTATAATGCGCCTATTCCTTTATTGTAATAATATATGAGAATTTCTTCTTATGTCAGAAGAGGCAAAAATCAGAAATGACTAAAAACTCCAATTTTCTTCAGAAAGTTAAAAAATTCAGGGATATTTGCATTGTCACCAATGACATTCTCTAGAGTTATTGGTTTGCAAAGGTTAACCAAAGATAGCAGGGTTGTATTTCTGTCTTGATTATAGTGTGGGCATTCGATGAGAATGTGTTTCACAGTCAGATTTAGAAAACAATGTGGCCACTCTGGTGGATCATCTCCTGTGAGTAAATGAAGGTGAGTCAAATGTGTATGGCCTATTCTTGATCTTGAAAGGAGTACCTCTTCTCGTCTTGATGAACGGACACTAGAACGCCAAATTCTAGGATCCTGTTTGAATTGAAAAAGTTTGTTATGTGTTTGAGAGTGCCAGAGTGCTGTCCATTCTGTTAGGCATGCGTCACGAATGATTTGTGGGTAGTCTGATGCTGGAACAGGGACAGTGGTTAAATCTAAAGTAGATGGATTTTTTGCCGCTTTATCGGCCAGTTCATTACCAGAAATTCCAGAATGGGATGGAATCCAGCAGAAGGTGATTATTTGGTGGCGCTCTTCAATCTGCAGTAATAATCTTCTAATTTCATTTAGAAGAGGGTGAACTTTATCTGTGGAGTTAGATAATGCCATAATTGAGCTGAGGAAATCAGTGAAAATAACAAATTTTAGTGAGCAGTCAGAACAGAGGTTTTCTAAGGCTAGTTTAATTGCATATAATTCTGCTGAGAATATACTGAATTCAGGTGGAAGGGCTGCTGAAATAGTGGTATTTAGGAACACTGCTGCTGCTCCAACATTTGAGTTAGATTTAGAGCCATCTGTATAAATTGGAGAAAAGTCAAAATATTTGTGAGTGTGAATTGCATGAAGTTGTTGTTGTTGTTATGGGGGTTTAATGGCGCATAAGCTACTATGGCTATAATGCGCCTATTCATTTTTTATATAGGGAAATCGGAAAAAAAAAATTTTTTTTTTTTTTTTTTTTATAAAAATCACAAAAGATTAAAAAGCCCAATCTGCTTCAGAAAGTTGAAAAATTCGAAAATATTTGCATTGTCACCTATGAGATTCACTAACGTTATTGGTTTATTAAGATTTACCAGTGAAAGCAGGGTTGATGTTCTGTCTTGTCTATAGTAGGGGCAGTCAATAAGTATGTGTTTAACAGTAAGATTTATAGTACAATGTGGACACTGTGGTGGATCGTCTCCTCTAAGTAAATAAAGATGGGTTAGATGGGTATGCCCTATTCTTGCCCTTGACAGGACTACTTCTTCTCGTCTTGATGTACGGATACTGGAGCTCCAAATTTTTGGATCATGTTTAAATTGAAAGAGTTTATTATTTGTTTGAGAGTGCCAGATTGTTGTCCATTCTGACAAGCAGGCAGCTTGAATAGTTAAGGCAAAATCTGACGGCGGAACAGGGATGTTAGTTAAGTCTAAGCTAGATGGATTTTTTGCAGCTTTATCAGCCAGTTCATTGCCCAGAATACCAGAATGTGCTGGAATCCAACAGAAGATGACCTGTTGATGCCGTTCTTCAATTTTTAATAATATACTTTGAAGTTCGTCTATAAAAGGGTGAACTTTATCTGAGAAATTACATAAAGCCATGATTGAACTAAGCGAATCGGTGTAGATAACAGATTTTAAAGATCCATCAGCACAGAGATTTTGTAAGGCCAGTTTAATAGCATATAATTCAGCTGAGAAGATACTGAATTCAGGTGGAAGTGATACTGAAATAACAGTATTCGGAAACACCGCAGCTGCTCCAACGTTTGAATTAGATTTAGATCCATCTGTATAAATTGGGGTAAAATCACTATATCTTTGAGTGTGAGCTGCATGAAGCTGTATGATATTAGATGCTTGTAAAACTCCCTTTCCCCATTGGCAGAGATAAATGTCACAAGTCACCAGAGGAAGAGAAGCCCATGGTGGTTGACAGCAGGTTGCTACCTGTTGTACGGAATGAACGGAAAGATTCCAAACTTCCATCAGTTCAAGGAGACGAAGACCAGCTGGCTTTACTATGCTAGGTTTATTTCTGAAGAGGTTTTCTAGTGGTGGATTGAACAAGTATGACTGAATCGGATGCGAGGCACAGCTTTGTATCTTAACGGCATACTTTAGTAACAGTGTTTTTCTACGTAACGATAATGGAGGCTCATGAGCATCAATATAGAGACTATGTTTGGGCGACGTTCTAAAAGCACCAAGTGCAATCCTCAAAGCACTGTGTTGAATGGGATCAAGCCAGCGTAATGCGCTCATTCGGGCAGAATCATAGATGGGAGCTCCATAATCAAGGCGGGATCTGATTAATGACCTGTATAGCCGAAGCAGAGAAGTTGTTGTTGTTGTTATGGGCGTTTAATGGCGCATAAGCTACTATGGCTATAATGCGCCTATTCAATTTTTATATAGGGAAATCAAAAAAAAAAAAATTTTTTTCATAAAATCAGAAAAGATTAAAAAGTCCAATCTGCTTCAGAAAGTTGAAAAATTCGAAAATATTTGCCTTGTCACCAATGAGATTCTCTAAAGTTATTGGTTTATTGAGATTTACCAGTGATAGCAGGGTTGATGCTCTGTCTTGTCTATAGTAGGGGCAGTCAATGAGTATGTGTTTAACAGTCAGATTTATATAGCAATGTGGACACTGTGGTGGATCGTCTCCTCTAAGTAAATAAAGATGGGTTAGATAGGTATGACCTATTCTTGCCCTTGATAGGACTACTTCTTCTCGTCTTGATGTACGGATACTGGAGCACCAATTTTTTGGATCGTGTTTAAATTGAAAGAATTTATTATTTGTTTGAGAGTGCCAGATTGTTGTCCATTCTGACAAGCATGCAGCTTGAATAGCTACTGCAAAGTCTGATGGCGGAACAGGGATATTAGTTAAGTCAAAGCTAGTTGGATTTTTTGCGGCTTTGTCAGCCAGTTCATTGCCCAAAATACCAGAATGTGCTGGAATCCAACAGAAGATGACCTGTTGATGGCGTTCTTCAATTTTTAGTAATATGTTTCGTATTTCTTCTATAACAGGGTGAACTTTATCTGAGAAATTACATAAAGCCATGATTGAACTAAGCGAATCGGTGTAAATAACTGATTTTAAAGATCGATCAGCACAGAGATTTTGTAAGGCCAGTTTAATTGCATATATTTCAGCTGAAAAGATACTGAATTCAGATGGAAGGGATACTGAAATAACTGTATTCGGGAACACTGCAGCTGCTCCAACGTTTGAATTTGATTTAGAGCCATCTGTATAAATTGGGGAAAAATCACTATATCTTTGAGTGTGAACTGCATGAAGTTGTATGATATTAGATGCTTGTAAAATGTCTTTTCCCCATTGGCAGAGATAAGTGTCACAAGTCACCAGAGGAAGAGAAGCCCATGGTGGTTGGCAGCAGGTTGCTACCTGTTGTACGGAATGAACGGAAAGATTCCAAATTTCCATCAGTTCAAGGAGACGAAGACCAGCTGGCTTTACTATGCTAGGTTTATTTCTGAAGAGGTTTTCTAGTGGTGGATTGAACAAGTATGACTGAATCGGATGCAAGGCACAGCTTTGTATCTTAACGGCATACTTTAGTAACAGTGTTTTTCTACGTAACGATAATGGGGGCTCATGAGCATCAATATAGAGGCTATGTTTGGGCGACGTTCTAAAAGCACCAAGTGCAATCCTCAAAGCACTGTGTTGAATGGGATCAAGCCAGCGTAATGCGCTCATTCTGGCAGAATCATAGATGGGAGCTCCATAATCAAGGCGGGATCTGATTAATGACCTGTATAGCCGAAGCAGAGAAGTACGATCTGCACCCCATGTTTGGGCGGATAAAGCTTTGAGAATGTTTAACTTTTTTAGACAGAAAGTACGTACGTTTTTAATATGGTCTATAAAATTTAACTTGTTGTCAAGGATTAATCCTAGAAATCTGATATTATTAGTGACCGGGATGGAGACATTAGAAATTTGAAGTTCGGGATCTGGATGAAGTTTGCGCTGCCTACAAAAATGAATTGCAACTGTTTTCTGCTGCGAGAGCCGATAGCCATTGATGCTAGCCCACTGTTGTATTTTATTTAGTGATATCTGAAGCTGCCGTTCAATAGACCTCATATTTTGGGAATGGCAGGAGATGGAGAGGTCATCTGCATAAAGGTAAGTCTCGATTGAATTTGGAAGCTGTCTTGTAATAGAATCTATTCTAAGAGCAAACAGAGTGGCACTCAGTACTGATCCTTGTGGAACACCTTCTTCCTGCATGAACGTTGTAGAGAGAGCATGTTGGTACTGAACTTGAAACGATCTAGTACATAGGAAGTTTTGAATAAATATAGGAAGGTTGCCCCTCAGACCAAGGGCGTATAGATCACCAAGTATGCCATGCCTCCAGGTGGTGTCAAAAGCCTTCTCTATGTCTATTGAAACCATTACCAGATGTTCACGTTTAACGAAGGCATTTCGAATGGCGAATTCAGCCTTGACCATAAGATCTAAGCACGACCTATTTTTACGAAAGCCATATTGACTATGGCTCATTAGATGTTCTGACTCAATGATCCAGACGAGTCTTCTGTGGACAATCTTTTCTAGGATTTTGCTGAGGCAGCTTGAGAGAGATATCGGTCTATAGCTATGGGGGTTGGTTGGATCTTTCCCAGGCTTTAGAAGTGCCAAAACAGTAGAGTGATGCCAGGAAGCTGGAAAAACATTTTCTGAAAATATACGATTGTAAAAAACCAGCAGCAAGCGCAAAGCTTTGTCATCAAGATGTTGTAGCATCACATAATAAATCCCATCTGGCCCTGCAGCACCATTGTGAGCTGTTCTAATAGCATACAAAAGTTCAGAGTATTGCAGAGGTTTGTTATATGAAAGAAGGCGGGCAGTGTGAAAGTTTATAGAATGCTTTTCTTTGGTGTTTTTAATTCGTTTGAATGATGTAGAAAAGGCTGATGCTGCTGAGATTTCAGCAAACGTACTGCCCAAAGCATTGGCAATATCTAAGGGACTGGATAGATCTTGTCCTTTCCAGGAGAGAATTGGAGAAGGTATAGTAGGAAACTTACCAGATAACTGTCTAATTTTTTTCCATATAGTTTTCTGATCAGTGTTTCTGTTAAAGGTCGATGCAAAACGGGTCCAGGATTCTTTCTTGGCTTGCCTTTGTACAAATCGTGCTTTTGCTCTTAGTTTCTTATAGGTAATGAGATTGGTTGTGGTTAGACATCGCCGAAATAAATTCCAGGCTTTAATTTTTGCTTTCTTTGCTTTTGTACATTCCTCATTCCACCAGTAATTGTAATGCTTGCGACCAGGGGGATTTGATAATGGTATTGTCTCCTTGGCCACTTTAAGAATATGTGACGTGATGTAGTCTGTCACATTATCAATATTCTGGAGCTGGATTTTTTCCTCATCAAGAGAGATTGATATCCGAAATTTTGCCCAGTCTGCCCGAACAAATTTCCATTTCCTGCGGGGTTTGTTTGAAGGAATCTTTGATATTAAAAAATTGCATATGATTGGAAAGTGATCACTGCCCATAGGATCATTTGAAACATGCCACTCTATGCTTGGGACCAGGACTGGAGAACAAATTGAGAGATCTATTGCTGAGGTGTGTCCAGTTGGGAGTTGTATGTGAGTGTGTGCACCAGTATTGAGTATGGTAAGATTTTGTGACTCTAGAAAGCTTTCAATTAGTCGACCCTGTCTATCTAGTTTAGGATCGCCCCATAAGGGGTGGTGCCCGTTAAAATCTCCTAATATACAGAGGGGTGGAGGTATCTGTATGAAGAGATCTTCAAGGTCTTTTAAGGAGTAAGTATGGTTTGGTGGTAGGTAAATTGAGACAATTGTCATTGAAATACAGTGAGTTATATGAACAGCGACAGCTTCTATTTCAGTTTGAAGTGGAATATGTTTAGTTGGGATATTTGAATTTATTAGGATTGCTACACCACCATGGGCAGCATTTGTTCTATTACGATCTCTTCGATAAAGGCAATAATTCTTTATCGAAGGAAAAATTTGTAAGGTTAGGTAAGTTTCCTGAAGACAAAGAGCAATTGGAGAATACCGGTTGATTAAAGCATGGATGTCATCTGTGTTGCAACGAAAGCCTCTGCAGTTCCATTGTAAAACACAGGCCATTATTTATGTTTAGTTGATGGAGCTGTATCTGACTGCTTTTTGGAGGTGACTGGCTTATTTCGTTCCAATTTTGATTTGTCTTTTTTGAAAACTGGTCGACCAGTATCCATTTCTTCTTCAGCGTAGATTTCTAAAATTGGTTCTTCATGTATAGTTGTCCCATCTGTATCCATGATTATGTCCTGGGTATTTTTCTTTGATTTTGGGTTTGTAATATCGGATGTATTAGCACATATCTGAGGAGGAGATGCAGCTGGTATTGTCAGTGGAGTGTTATTTGCCTGGTCTGAGAGTTTGGGTTGTTGTTTATGCACACTTGGTTGTTGCTCAGAGAGGACAGTTCTAGCCCAATCAGAAATTGACTTGGTAATGGGAACTGTGACATCTGTTTGAGTGGAGACTGTTTGGAATTTTTTTACTACATTAGCATAGGTACTATTTTTGTTTATAATAGGTGAAACTAGTTTTCTTGCTTCTTGGTAGCTGACTTTGTTTTCGATCTTGTATCGTACTATTTTTTTTTCAGTTTTCCATTTTTCACAAATTTTGGAATATGCCGGGTGGTCACCTTTGCAGTTCGCGCACGTCATTTTTGCAGCAGAACACCCACTCTGGTTGTGATCTAAGGACCCGCAATTTGGGCAGACAGAAACTCCCCTGCATACAGTTTGCGAATGGCCAAATTTTTGGCACTTAAAGCACCGGACTGGGTTCGGGATGTAAGGTCTTACCTGACACCTAAGGTAACCAGCTTTTATAGTGGTAGGCAGGTTCGGTGTTTTAAATGTGAGTATCACTGTCCGAGTAGGGACAGCCTCTCCATCTTTTCTGATGACGATTCTTTTTGCGTGTGTCACATTTTGATCTTGTAGTTCCTGGACAAGTTCATCCTCCGATACATTTAAAAGATCCCACTCTGATATTACCCCTTTAGAGGAGTTTAAGGTGGCATGTGGGGTAACCTTCGTGGGAATTCCACCAAAGGTAGATACTTTTAACAGTCTCTCAGCGTGTCTACGTTCGGTCATTTCAATTAATAAGTCTCCGGATCTCAGTCGCCTAACCATTTTTGGAGGGCCAGCCACATTTTCGAGACATTTTTGTATCAAAAATGGGGAAAGCTTACTCAATGGTTGGTCTGTGGAGGAGTGTAGAATTAAAAAGAGAGGTACGGTATTATCCGTTCCTTCTTTTTTTTGTCGTTTAGCATGGGATGTTGTGTCATCATGATCTCGATCATGTCTATCTAGGTCTGGATCAAAAGATCCATAAGTGGACTGTTTAATTTTGTCCATGTTTGCTCCTTTTTGCCCTGGGAGGGTGGCTTTCTTCTCCCAGATTTCCAGCCCCGCCACGTGGAGGCAGGAGCGGTGCCACCAGTGACCAAGCGATAAAGGAAGGTTAGTAGTTAGTGCGTTAATAAGTAATCCTATGTACAAGAAGAAAGGTGTCTTTCCTTTCTGTTAGGTACGCTAAATTCTTTACTTTAGAACAGCAAAATTAAATAACTGTGAGAAACGAAGGATACTACTATAATTATCAGCCGCTCTTTGAGAAAATCGCTTTAATATCACTTAGAAATCGCTATAGTCACTCGCTTGGCACTCGGGGCCAAGCAGAGAAGTACGATCTGCACCCCATGTTTGGGCGGATAAAGCTTTGAGAATGTTTAACTTTTTTAGACAGGAAGTACGTACATTTTTAATATGGTCTATAAAATTTAACTTGTTGTCAGGGGGGATATTCAGGGATATTCATGTGTTGTTGTGGCGGATCCCAGGGTTTCCCCCATAAGCCGCTATTGTACTTCTTGTGTTGAAGCTTATGCCAAGACCGGCCAATTGTATGTAGTGTGTTGGACGTGTAAGTGTTATGATGTGTTCTGTTGTTATGTTATCGGCCGGTACCTGGCTCTTAACAGGTAAGAAGCAGTAACACCTGGTCACTACGTCTCACCCCCCATCCCCGCCACGTGGAGGCGGCCAGGATCAATTATCTCCTGCTGGGCAAGCCCAGGGCATAACACCTGAGAGTGCCCGAAAAAGAGAATGAAGTGGAAAAAGAGGAATACAGAGGGAGAAGTTTGGGATCTGGGGAGGTAAATAGATAGAATAGAGGAGAATCAACAGAGGGACTCTCCAATAGTTAGAAGTGAGAAGAAGTTAAGCAAGAATAAAGTAGGGAGAAGTGGACTAACTTCTCTAACCATGGAGACCTATCTCATGGAAAATCCCATCCTAGGAACTAGGATCAGCAAAACATCTTAATTTACAGTTTGCCTAACCCCTTGTAGGCAGAACGTCTTCAGTTGTTGAAGAAATAATTGATCTTCTAACAAAAAACACAGTGAAAGCAAATCCACGAATTCTGAAAAGCTCCACAGAAAGACACTATGTGCAATATGTACAATATCCTCTTCTTCAGGAACACAGCAGAATATACACTATGTACAGATTCGTCCAATGTAATGCCAGGGTAATGCCATAACCTGGCCCAATACATAAAATGTTTCAGGGTTAACGCAAAAGTAATATACATGTCCAAATCCTAGATGAGATCACATTAGGCAGGGTTCAAAATTATGTTTTAAAAAGTTCTTGCCTAAACACAAGCTCTAAGAGAGCCCAAAAAGTCTAAGATAGTTGATAACAGAGTTACTAGGAAAAGTCTGTAATATGAAAAGTCACAGTGGTCACATGTCACTCACAAAGAAATATTAATTCCAAACATGTTGTCAAGGATTAATCCTAGAAATCTGATATTATTAGTGACCGGGATGGAGACATTAGAAATTTGAAGTTCGGGATCTGGATGAAGTTTGCGCTGCCTACAAAAATGAATTGCAACTGTTTTCTGCTGCGAGAGCCGATAGCCATTGATGCTAGCCCACTGTTGTATTTCATTTAGTGATATCTGAAGCTGCCGTTCAATAGACCTCATATTTTGGGAATGGCAGGAGATGGAGAGGTCATCTGCATAGAGGTAAGTCTCGATTGAATTTGGAAGCTGTCTTGTAATAGAATCTATTCTAAGAGAAAACAGAGTGGCACTCAGTACTGATCCTTGTGGAACACCCTCTTCCTGCATGAACGTTGTAGAGAGAGCATGTTGGTACTGAACTTGAAACGATCTGGTACATAGGAAGTTTTGAATAAATATAGGAAGGTTGCCCCGCAGACCAAGGGCGTGTAGATCACCAAGTATGCCATGCCGCCAGGTGGTGTCAAAAGCCTTCTCTATGTCTATTGAAACCATTACAAGATGTTCCCGTTTAACGAAGGCATTTCGAATGGCGAATTCAGCCTTGACCATAAGATCTAAGCACGACCTATTTTTACGAAAGCCATATTGACTATGGCTCATTAGATGTTCTGACTCAATGATCCAGACGAGTCTTCTGTGGACAATCTTTTCTAAGATTTTGCTGAGGCAGCTTGAGAGAGATATCGGTCTATAGCTATGGGGGTTGGTTGGATCTTTCCCAGGCTTTAGAAGTGCCAAAACAGTAGAGTGATGCCAGGAAGCTGGAAAAACATTTTCTGAAAATATACGATTGTAAAAAACCAGCAGCAAGCGCAAAGCTTTGTCATCAAGATGTTGTAGCATCACATAATAAATCCCATCTGGCCCTGCAGCACCATTGTGGGCTGTTCTAATAGCATGCAAAAGTTCAGAGTATTTCAGAGGTTTGTTATATGAAAGGAGGCGGGCAGTGTGAAAGTTTATAGAATGCTTTTCTTTGGTGTTTTTAATTCGTTTGAATGATGTATTGGTATTGATATTGGTATTTTGGGCACAAGGGCAACTAAGGCCAAAATGTGCCTGTTCCTATAACATGTTTTCATATAATATTTCATTCCAGTTTTTAATCATAGAAAATCATATATTTGTATCTGCTTAAGAAAAGTAAAAAGTTCATTTAAATTCGCATTGTTTCCAATAATATGAGCAAGTGATAGAGGCTCTTTCATTTGTGAGAGTGAAAGAAAACTAGTCCTTCGGAAGTAGGAATACTGCTTACAATCTATGAGTATATGCTTCACAGTAAGTGGTAAAGCACAATGAGTGCATTGAGGTGGGACATCCTGCTTCAGTAGATATACATGGGTTGGATGCGTATGCCCTATGCGTAATCTTGCTAGCACAACCTCTTCTTGTCTGTTTTTCCTTAAGCTAGATTTCCATAGTGCTGGTTCCTCTTTGATTTCAAGCAATTTGTTGTTCGTTTGTGACCTCCAGATTTCAGACCACTGGATTGTATAGATTTTTTTAATGCGCTGCAAATAATCTATGTATGGTACTTGGTAATGTGATGGTATTACACTGATTGGTTGTTTGGCTGCCTGATCTGCTCTCTCGTTACCTGTGATACCAGAGTGCCCTGGAATCCAGCAAAATAACACTTTATGATTCTTACTTCGTAGGTGGTTTAAGCAGGAAAGAATTTGTTTTATGATGGGATGCGATATTGAAAGATTATTGTCGAAAGCAGACACTGCACTCCTGGAGTCTGTGTATATTATACTGCTAGTATTATAGGAAGTGTTTATATTTTCTAGGGCTAATTTTATTGCATATAATTCTGCAGTGTAACTGCTACACTCAACTGGTAGTGATATAGAAATTGTAAAAGAGGGAAAAACAGCTGCAGCACCAACAGAAGAGTCTGTTTTCGAACCATCTGTATATATTATACAGCGTTGAGCATTATTGAGGGCATGTCCTTTATGGAGCTGTTTAATACTTTCATCTGGCAGGGATTTCTTTCCCCATTGCTGAAAATATTTATCACAGTGAGGGAGAGTTACAGACCAGGGTGGATTAGGTACATCATTCTCTTGAAGCATATTGTCAAAGTTTATGTCCCAGGCATGTATCAATTCTTTTAATCGAATACCAGTGGGTCTATTTTCTGTAACTTTGCTGTTGTAGAACGTGATCCAATCAGGGTTGAGAAGCAATGGTCGAACAGGATGGGCTGGAAGGCTTTGAATTTTGGCTCCATAATTAAGGAGTAGCATTTTCCTTCTAAGGTGAAGTGGAGGTTCGTACGCCTCTACATACAGACTCTGGACAGGGGATGTTCTAAAGGCTCCTAGCGAAGTACGAAGGGCACTATGTTGGATGGTGTTCAGTCTGCGTAGTGCACTTTTCCTAGCAGAGTCATAGACAACAGCTCCATAATCTAATCGTGACCTGATAAGAGCACGATACAGATGTAGCAGAGAGTATCTGTCGGCACCCCATTTCATGGCAGAAATGGACCGAAGAATATTTAATTTCTTTAAACATACAGTTCGGAGATATGTTATGTGAGAAACAAAGTTAAGTTTGGTGTCCAACATTAAACCTAGGAATCGAAGGTTACTGGTGAGTGGTATCAGGTGGTTCTGTAGCCGAAGCTCCGGTTCCGGATGCAGCTTACGTTTTTTGCAGAAGTGAATTGCAACAGTTTTTTGTTCTGACATACGATATCCGTTCTTCTGTGTCCATGTTTCTAGCTTATTTATGGAGAGTTGCAGCTGTCTTTCAATAGTATGAATATTTTTTGAACTGCAAGATAGAGTGAGATCATCAGCGTACATGTATAATTCGACAGTATTGGGAATGTTGTGGGTTATAGAGTTCAGCTTGAGTGAAAAAAGAGTAGCGCTAAGTATTGACCCTTGTGGGACACCTTCTTCTTGGGTATAAATACGAGAAAGCACTGTTTGATAACGAACCTGAAATGTTCTGTTTTGGAGAAAGTTTTGAATAAATTTCGGTAAATGTCCCCGCAATCCTAGGGAATAAAGTTCTCGCAATATGCCATACCTCCAGGTTGTGTCAAAAGCCTTTTCAATGTCCAAACTTACCATTACAAGGTGTTCGTTTTTCACATAAGCATTACGAATGTTAGTCTCTGCTTTCACCATGAGATCTAAAGTGGACCTGTTTTGTCGGAAACCAAATTGATTGTTGTTTAGCAGCTTTTCAGTTTCAAGAACCCAGGTAAGTCGCCTGTGTATCATCTTTTCTAGAGTTTTACCTAGACAACTGGTGAGGGAGATTGGTCGATAATTTTGTGTGAGTGATTGATCTTTTCCTGGTTTGGGAAAGGCTAGAATAACGGAGTGATGCCAGGTAGAGGGATATACACCTTCAAGGAAGATGCGATTAAAGAATGTTATTAGCAAATTCAGAGCTATATTGTTTAGATGTTTCATCATTACATAATAGATTCCATCAGCTCCGGCAGCGCTATTTGGCGATCTGTTTAGTGCTGTTTGGAGTTCAAAAACACGAAAAGGTTGATTATAGGCTAGAGACTGGGTAGTTTGGAAATTTATCTTATATTTTTCTGCAATGGCTTTAGTTTGTAGGAAGGAAATATCATAAGCTGTAGTGGCTGAAGTTTCAGAGAAAGTCTCTGCAAGCGCGTTGGCTATTTCTTGTGGTGAAGATATTTCTTGTCCGTTCTTGGTTAAAATTGGAGCAGAAACCGGTAAAAATTTGCCATTTAGTTGTCGAATTTTTTTCCAAATAATTTTACTGCTAGTGTCTTTTGTGATAGAAGATGCAAACTGTATCCATGATTCTTTTTTGGCTTGTCTTCTAATTTGCCGTGCTTTTGCCTTAAGCCTTTTAAACTGAATCAGGTTGTCGGTGGTTGGAAACTTACGGAACAGATTCCAGGCTTTATTTTTTTCTTTTTTCGCTATGGTACAAGCATCATTCCACCAGTGTTTCAGGTTTCTATGTTTGGAAGCAGAAAACGTTGGTATTGCTTTGGAAGCTGCTGCTATTATTTGTTTGGTAATGTGCTCGGTGACATCATCAATGGACCCTAGTTGTATCAATTGGCTATCAAAGGAGATGGAGACAGAGAACTTTTCCCAATCTGCTTTAGAAAATTTCCATAATACCCGATGATCAGGGCAAGGTGTCTGCGTTGTTTGGATTCTGCATATTATTGGGAAGTGATCACTGTTGTGCAGATCATTTAAAACCGTCCAATCAATAATAGGAAGTAACTCAGGGGAACAAATAGACAAGTCAATTGCTGACATACATCCCGTGGAGAGATGAGTGTAGGTGTTTTGACCAGTGTTTAGCAAAGTTAGGTTCACTTGGTCTATGAGCTTTTCTAGCAAGTGCCCTCTATTATCCATGTGAGCAGATCCCCATAGCGGATGATGTGCATTTAGGTCACCAAGAAGACAAAAAGGAGATGGTATTTGTTTTATAAGATCTTCTAATTCTTGAAACGTGTAAATATTGTTAGGTGGAAGGTACAGGGAGACAAGAGTTATTGTTTTTCCCATTGCTACACGAACTGCAACGGCTTCTAAGTGGGTCTGAAGAGGAATGTTTCTTGCTGGAAATTTACAATTCACTAAAATTGCAACTCCACCATGTGCATGGCTTGAACTAATTCTATCTTTTCTATAGACTGTAAAATGTTTAATTGAATAAGTTACCTTTGGATTTAAGTAAGTCTCTTGCAAGCAAAAGGCTACCGGATTATATTGCGAGATCAAGTCATATATATCATCGGTATTGCTGCGTAAACCTCTGCAATTCCATTGTGCGATGTACATCATTATTTGGTTTTAGAGAGGGAAGATGATTCTGTCTGTTTCTTGTAAGATGGAGCATTTTGCTTTTGACGATCATGTTTTATCTTATCCTTTCTTGGAAAAAAAGGGCGTCCGTATTCTGTACTCCCTTCTACCTCATCGGTACCAGTAGATGAACATCCAGTTTCCATGTCATCTTCTGCATGAAGATCAAGGATTGTTTCCTCTTGTGCATTTACAGCTTCGCTGTCCATGCTGCTTGAATTAGGTTGTTGCAATTCAGTGGCGCGTTGTCTTTGTGGTTTCCTTTGTAATTTATCAATTGACGTAATTTTAGATGGAACTGAGAGTGGAGTATTGTTTATTTCGTCGATTGAAACAGGTTTGTTAGCGGGCTGATTTGTCAAAAGTACAGATCGTGCCCATTCTGCAATGGAAGTGTTAGGAGGGATTGACACTTCTGTTTGGATAGCAACAGCTTGACAGTTTTGGGTAGCAGTAGCATAGCTGCGTTTTGGCATTGTTACCTTGACTTGTCTTCTTGCTTCTTGATATGATACTTTGTTTTCAATCTTAAACTTCTGTATCTTTTTTTTCCATTTTCCACAGATCACATGATTTTGAATAAGCTGGGTGATCATTCTTACAGTTTGGGCACTCTGGAGATTTTGCAGTACAATCTGTTTGAGAATGATTTTTCGAACCACAATTAGGACATGTAATTTCTCCTCTGCACGTTGTTTGAGAATGTCCAAATTTTTGGCATTTGAAACACCTTAAGGGATTTGGAATGTATGCCCGGACTCGGCAGTGGAGGTAGCCTGCTTTCACTGAGTTTGGTAAATTTGGTGTACTAAAGGTCAATATGATATTTCGTGTTGGAACTAGTTTGTCGTCCTTCCTGATCATGATTCGCCTTGCTTGTGTTACTTTTTGTTCTTGTAATTCCGTAACTATTTCCTCTTCGGTGACGTTTAGTAAATCCCACTCACTTATAACTCCTTTGGAGGAGTTCAGTGTATTATGCGGGGTGACTTTAATTGGGATTCCGCTTATAGTTGAAAGTTTCAATAACAGTTCAGAGTGTCTTGCCTGCGTGGTTTCAATTAATAGATCTCCTGACTGGAGTCTTTTTACCATTTTTGGTGTTCCTGCTGAGTTTTCAAGACATCTTTGAATGACAAAGGGAGACAATTTGCTTACTGGTTGATTCGATAGTGAATGCATTATCAGAAAAGCTGGTGGTTCTGGTTTGCTAGAATCTGTTCTCATTCTTTTTGAGAGACTTGGATCATGTTCCCTTCTACGGGTGTCAACATGTTGAGAGCCTGTTGGCTCTAGTGGTGGATAGTCATCGCAATCCATTGTTGCTCCTTTTCGCCCCGGGAGAGGAGCTTCCTTCTCCCAGGTTTCCGACCCCGCCACGTGGAGGCAGGAGCGGTGCCAACTAGTGGCCAAGCGATCAGAAGAATAGGAGAGCAGTACGTTGCTAGCGATAGCAGTAACGTTGCAAGCGGGGTTAGCAGTAACGTTGCTAGCGTTGAAGCAGTGACGTTGCTCAGCGAGGGAAGCAGTAACGTTGCGAGCGGTCAGCAGTGACGTTGCGAGCGGTGGAGGGTTTATGAAAACACTAGTACTCACTCTAGGAAAAACGCTAGAAAACGCACTATAAAGATCGCTTGGGAACTATCGCTTGGCACTCGGGGCCTTTGAATGATGTAGAAAAGGCTGATGCTGCTGAGATTTCAGCAAACGTACTGCCCAAAGCATTAGCAATATCTAAGGGACTGGATAGATCTTGTCCTTTCCAGGAGAGAATTGGAGAAGGTATAGTAGGAAACTTACCAGATAACTGTCTAATTTTTTTCCATATAGTTTTCTGATCAGTGTTTCTGTTAAAGGTCGATGCAAAACGGGTCCAGGATTCTTTCTTGGCTTGCCTTTGTACAAATCGTGCTTTTGCTCTTAGTTTCTTATAGTTAATGAGATTGGTTGTGGTTGGACATCGCCGAAATAAATTCCAGGCTTTAATTTTTGCTTTCTTTGCTTTTGTACATTCCTCATTCCACCAGTAATTATAATGCTTGCGACCAGGGGGATTTGATAATGGTATTGTCTCCTTGGCCACTTTTAGAAGATGTGACGTGATGTAGTCTGTCACATTATCAATATTCTGGAGCTGGATTTTTTCCTCATCAAGAGAGATTGATGTTCGAAATTTTGCCCAGTCTGCCCGAACAAATTTCCATTTCCTGCGGGGTTTGTTTGAGGGAGTCTTTGATATTAAAAAATTGCATATGATTGGAAAGTGATCACTGCCCATAGGATCATTTGAAACATGCCACTCTATGCTTGGGACCAGGACTGGAGAACAAATTGAGAGATCTATTGCTGAGGTGTGTCCAGTTGGGAGTTGTATATGAGTGTGTGCACCAGTATTGAGTATGGTAAGATTTTGCGACTCTAGAAAGCTTTCAATTAGTCGACCCTGTCTATCTAGTTTAGGATCGCCCCATAAGGGGTGGTGCCCGTTAAAATCTCCTAATATACAGAGGGGTGAAGGTATCTGTATGAAGAGATCTTCAAGGTCTTTTAAGGAGTAAGTATGGTTTGGTGGTAGGTAAATTGAGACAATTGTCATTGAAATACAGTGAGTTATATGAACAGCGACAGCTTCTATTTCAGTTTGAAGTGGAATATGTTTAGTTGGGATATTGGAATTTATTAGGATTGCTACACCACCATGGGCAGCATTTGTTCTATTACGATCTCTTCGATAAAGGCAATAATTCTTTATCGAAGGAGAAATTTGTAAGGTTAGGTAAGTTTCCTGAAGACAAAGAGCAATTGGAGAATACCGGTTAATTAAAGCATGGATGTCATCTGTGTTGCAACGAAAGCCTCTGCAGTACCATTGTAAAACACAGGCCATTATTTATGTTTAGTTGATGGAGCTGTATCTGACTGCTTTTTGGAGGTGACTGGCTTATTTCGTTCCAATTTTGATTTGTCTTTTTTGAAAACTGGTCGACCAGTATATATTTCTTCTTCAGCTTAGATTTCTAAAATTGGTTCTTCATGTATAGTTGTCCCATCTGTATCCATGATTATGTCCTGGGTATTTTTCTTTGATTTTGGGTTTGTAATATCAGATGTATTAGCACATATCTGAGGAGGAGATGCGGCTGGTATTGTCAGTGGAGTGTTATTTGCCTGGTCTGAGAGTTTGGGTTGTTGTTTATGCACACTTGGTTGTTGCTCAGAGAGGACAGTTCTAGCCCAATCAGAAATTGACTTGGTAATGGGAACTGTGACATCTGTTTGAGTGGAGACTGTTTGGAATTTTTTTACTACATTAGCATAGGTACTATTTTTGTTTATAATAGGTGAAACTAGTTTTCTTGCTTCTTGGTAGCTGACTTTGTGTTCGATCTTGTATCGTACTATTTTTTTTTCAGTTTTCCATTTTTCACAAATTTTGGAATATGCCGGATGGTCACCTTTGCAGTTCGCGCACGTCATTTTTGCAGCAGAACACTCACTCTGGTTGTGATCTAAGGACCCGCAATTTGGACAGACAGAAACTCGCCTGCATACAGTTTGCGAATGGCCAAATTTTTGGCACTTAAAGCACCGGACTGGGTTCGGGATGTAAGGTCTTACCTGACACCTAAGGTAACCAGCTTTTATAGTGGTAGGCAGGTTCGGTGTTTTAAATGTGAGTATCACTGTCCGAGTAGGGACAGCCTCTCCATCTTTTTTGATGACGATTCTTTTTGCGTGTGTCACATTTTGATCTTGTAGTTCCTGGACAAGTTCATCCTCCGATACGTTTAAAAGATCCCACTCTGATATTACCCCTTTTGAGGAGTTTAAGGTGGCATGTGGGGTAACCTTCGTGGGAATTCCACCAAAGGTAGATACTTTTAACAGTCTCTCAGCGTGTCTACGTTCGGTCATTTCAATTAATAAGTCTCCGGATCTCAGTCGCCTAACCATTTTTGGAGGGCCAGCCACATTTTCGAGACATTTTTGTATCAAAAATGGGGAAAGCTTACTCAATGGTTGGTCTGTGGAGGAGTGTAGAATTAAAAAGAGAGGTACGGTATTATCCGTTCCTTCTTTTTTTTGTCGTTTAGCATGGGATGTTGTGTCATCATGATCTCGATCATGTCTATCTAGGTCTGGATCAAAAGATCCATAAGTGGACTGTTTAATTTTGTCCATCTTTGCTCCTTTTTGCCCTGGGAGGGTGGCTTTCTTCTCCCAGGTTTCCAGCCCCGCCACGTGGAGGCAGGAGCGGTGCCACCAGTGACCAAGCGATAAAGGAAGGTTAGTAGTTAGTGCGTTAATAAATAATCCTATGTACAAGAAGAAAGGTGTCTTTCCTTTCTGTTAGGTACGCTAAATTCTTTACTTTAGAACAGCAAAATTAAATAACTGTGAGAAACGAAGGATACTACTATAATTATGGGGATTGGTTGGATCTTTTCCAGGCTTTAGGAACGCCAAAACAATAGAGTGGTGCCAAGAAGCTGGATAAGTTTTTTCTAAAAAAATACGGTTGTAAAAGACCAGGAGGAGGCGCATAGCTTTGTCATCAAGATGTTGCAGCATGATATAATAGATCCCATCTGGTCCGGCGGCACCATTACGAGCTGTTTTAATGGCATGCAATAATTCAGGATATTGTAGAGGTTTGTTATATGGCAGAATGAGGGCAGTTTGGAAGTTAATAGAATACCGTTCTCGACTGTTTTTAATTCGTTGGAAAGATGTAGTATAAGCTGATGTTGCCGAGATCTCAGCAAAAGTATTGCCCAAAGCGTTAGCTATATCCGAGGGACTAGTTAAATCTCGCCCATTCCATGAGAGGACTGGAGAGGGTATGGTTGGAAACTTGCCAGAAAACTGTCTAATTTTTTTCCAGATTAATTTGCTGTCAGTATTTCTGTTAATTGTTGATGCAAAACGAGCCCAGGATTCTTTTTTGGCTTGCCTCTGTATGAAACGTGCTTTTGCCCTTACTTTCTTATAATTTATCAGATTGGCTGTGATTGGATAACGCCGAAACAAATTCCACGCTTTATTTTTTGCTTTTTTTTGCTTTGGTGCATTCCTCATTCCACCAATAATTATAGTGCTTTCGACCAGGTGGGTTTGATAATGGTATTGTATCTTTAGCCACGTTTAAGAGATGCGACGTGATGTAGTCTGTCACATCATCAATATGATGGAAACGGATTTTTTTCTCATCGAAAGAGATTGAGGACTGAAATTTTGCCCAGTTTGCTCTTGTAAATTTCCATTTCCTGCAGGGTTTAGTTAAAGGAGTCTGTGCTATCAATACCTTGCATACGATTGGGAAGTGATCACTGCCCATAGGGTCGTTTATAACATATCACTCTATGGTCGGGACCAGTACTGGAGAACAAATGGAAAGGTCTATTGCTGAAGTATTTCCAGTTGGGAGCTGAATGTGAGTGTGCGTGCCAGTATTCAGTATGGTGAGGTTTAGTGCATCTAAAAGTCTTTCAATGAGTCGACCACGTGTATCCAATTTAGAAGCACCCCATAGGGGGTTGTGCCCATTAAAGTCCCCTAATATACAGACAGGTGGAGGTATCTGTATGAGGAGGTCTTCAAGTTCTTTTAAAGAATAAGTGTGGTTTGGCTGTAAATAGATTGAGACTAGTGTTATTGCAATATGGAGAGTTATACGAACTGCAACAGCTTCTATTTCAGTTCGAAGTGGGATATGCTTTGTTGGGATCTTTGAATTTATCAGGATTGCTACACCACCGTGGGCAGTATTTGCTGTATTGCGATCTCTTCGATAAAGGCAGTAGTTCTTTATCGATGGAGAAATTTGCGAGGTTAAGTAAGTTTCTTGGAGACAGAGAGCAACTGGAGAATACTAGTTAATTAGATTATGGATATCATCTGTGTTGTAACGAAAGCCTCTACAGTTCCATTGTACAATGATGGCCATTATTTGTGTTTAATTGTTGTTATTTGATGTTGTTATTTGAAAGCTATTGGCGCAAGAGCAGCTTAGGCTATAATGCGCGTAGCCTAGGTAGGAGAGTTTTGTATATCAGCATTTTTTCACTTTACTTGTGGTTTATGGCAGAACCAAGACTTTTCTATATATATTGTGTAGTTTCTCTATAAAAGGTGTACTTTTAATTTTATATGTTTTGAAAGTATCCAGTTAACTTGAGGAAGGAGAAAACTTCGGTTATATTTGGCCGGTCATCTAAAATTGTTTTAAGCATGAGATTGTTTTGTTTATTCATTATTGATTGAAAGGCTCTTTGACGTTCTCTATGAAATTTTGGGCAGTTCACCATGAAGTGATGTATAGTCAGCGGAACTTGACAGTTTTGGCATTGAGGGGGATCTTCACCTCTGAGTAGGTAACAGTGTGTCATATGTGTATGCCCGATTCGCAATCGAGCGAGGATCACTTCTTCCTGTCTATTCGATCGGAAGCTAGTAGACCATGGTCGAAGTGTTTCTTTTATTAGGCGAAGTTTGTTGTTAGTCTGATCTAGCCAGTGTTTTTGCCATTGTTTTATACTGCTTTGGTGGATCAAGGATTTGTAATCTGTATATGGCATTGTATGAAAGGCATAATCAGATGTGGAAGCTTCTTTTGCTGCTTTGTCTGCTCTTTCGTTTCCAGTTATTCCTGTGTGGCCTGGGATCCAGCAGAATCTGATATTGTGCTTTCTTTGTAATACCTTTGATACTGAAAATTGGATATGTTGTAGGATTGGATGTCCTTTGGTATTTGCGTTCTGCAAGGCAGTAACAGAGCTAAGCGAGTCCGTGAAAATAATGCTGTTTGCTATCTGTTTATGTTTGATGTGGTTTATAGCCATTGAAATGGCTTGTAATTCAGCAGTAAAAATACTGCATTCTTTTGGGAGTTGTTGGATGAAGGTACGATCCTCAAAATGAATTGCAGCTCCTACACAAGTCTCTGATTTAGAAACATCTGTATATATGAAAGTGTGATTTGGATATTGTTCTTTGTATGCTGCATATAACTGCTGGTAGTTTTTTCTGGATAGAGTGTTTTTCCCCCAGGTTTGAAAATACATATCATATATGGGTTGAACTATGCACCATGGTGGAATGGTCTGTGCAATTGCAGTAGCCACGTTGTCATAATCAAGCTCTCGGCTTAGCAGTAAATCTTTCAGACGGATGTTGGCAGGTCGATTCATCCGTGGATGGGCTTGGTATATGTTTTCCCAGTTATGTTGTTGTTGTTGTTGTTGTTATGGGATTTCTGGCGCAAGGGCTACATAGGCCATATTGCGCCTATTGTTGTTGTTGTTGTTGTTGTTGTGTTTAACGACACATAGGCTGCTAGGGCCATATTGTGTCTTTCTAATAGTGAATATAACTATATTTTATGGTATATTCCTATACGATTTAGGAAAATAAATAGTTCTTTTTCATTAGAATCATCACCCAGAATCTGTAATAAATTTATTGATGACTGTGTATTAGCTATTGATTTAAAGGTGTTTAAGCGGATATTTTGAAAGTAGGGACAGTCCACTAACAAATGGCGAATGGTCAGTTGTACTTGACAGAATGTACATTGTGGAGCGCTGTCACTAGTTAATAGATATAGGTGAGTGAGGTGCGTATGCCCAATCCTTAGCCTTCCTAAAATTATTTCATCTCGCCTGTTTTTGCTGAAGCTGGATTGCCATAGCTTTGGTTCCGGTTTTATTTGGTAGAGTTTATTTCCTGAATAACCTTTCCAGATTAATGACCAACTGTTATAACATGCTTTACGGATAATGTATTTGTAATCTGTATATGGAACTTGAAAATTCTGCGAAGTGGTGGTTTCTGGTTGTTTGGCTGCATGATCCGCTCTTTCATTGCCAGCTATTCCAGAATGACCTGGGATCCAGCAGAATGTCACAGTTTGGTTTAATTCCTTACAGGCAAGTAGCTTAGAATGAATCTGTTTTATTACAGGGTGAGAAGAGTTGTTACCACTTATTATAGCAGTGACAGCACTGAGTGAGTCGGTGTATATTAAACTGGTTGTAATTAAAAATTCAGTTATCCGGTCGAGAGCTAAATTAATAGCATAAAGCTCAGCAGTAAAGATACTGCATTCTGTTGGTAATGAAACAGAAATGGTGAATGAAGGGAAGACTGCTGCAGCACCTACTTGAGTCTCAGTTTTTGATCCATCTGTATAGATTTTGCAGGCCTCTGAGTTAGAAGAGTGAGTTTCATGTAATTGTGCAATATTGGAGGGCGACAAGGTGTTCTTACCCCACTGTTGAAAATAACCGTCGTAATTAACAGAAATATTTGTCCAAGGCGGATCAGGAGGTGTCATGTCCTGAAATATATTGCTGATGTCTATATTCCATGCTTGAGTGAGTTCTCTAAGTCTAAGTGCAGCAGGTCGGTTTTCATTTGGCTTACTGTTGTAAAATGACTCCCATTCGGTATTATACAGATATTTCCAACTAGGGTGGGAGGGCAAACTGCGAATTTTTGCGGCAAACATCAAAAGTAATGTTTTCCTCCGAAGATGTAAAGGTGGCTCATGAGCTTCGATATAAAGGCTCTGAACAGGGGAGGTTCTGAAAGCTCCTAGAGAAACTCTCAGCGCACTGTGCTGGATCGTGTTTAATCGCTCTAAAGTAGTTCTTCTCGCAGAGTCATACACTGGAGAGCCATAGTCTAAGCGGGATCTGATGAGGGCTCGATAAAGATGGATCAGGGTATGTCGATCAGCACCCCATGACATAGATGACACACACCGGAGAATATTCAACTTTTTCAAGCAGATAGTTCTAAGATAAGATACATGTGCTTGAAAGTTCAGTTTCTTATCAAGTACGAGGCCAAGAACACGGACAGTGTGAACAAGAGGAATTGAAATGTTATTGATCTTTAGCTCAGGATCGGGATGCAGTGACCGTAATTTGCAAAAATGAGTAGTGGTGGATTTCTGCTCAGCTAGGCGGTATCCATTACGTAAGGTCCACGATTCTATTCTGGAAAGAGCAATTTGTAACTGTCTTTCAACAGTATTCATACTTTGTGACTGACAGGATATGGTGAGGTCATCTGCATACATGTATATTTGTATGGATTTTGGAAGTTCTTCCAATATGTGGTTGACCCGAATAGCAAATAGGGTAGCACTCAGTATGGAACCCTGAGGAACACCCTCTTCTTGAATGTGAGTTGCTGATAGCATGTTTTGGTATCGGACTTGAAAGGTGCGTAACCTTAAAAAGTTCTGGATGAATTGTGGAAGGTAGCCTCTCAACCCCAACTGATGTATATCTTTAATAATACCATGACGCCAAGTGGTATCAAATGCTTTCTGAATATCTAGGTTCACCATCACCAGATGTTGTCTCATGACAAAAGCGTTACGTATGTTAGATTCAATTTTGAGTAGTAAATCTAGGGTAGATCTGTTTTTACGGAAGCCATATTGGTGATCGGAAAGAACGTTTTGGGAGTCTAGCACCCACATGAGCCTCTTATGCACCATCCTTTCAAAGATTTTGCCCAAACAGCTTGTCAAGGATATTGGTCTGTAATTCTCAATTATGGAAGGATCTTTACTTGGTTTTAGAATAGCACAAATGTAGGAATGACGCCATGAGAGAGGATATGTATTTTCTGAGAAGATCCGGTTATAAAAGAGTAATAGTATGTAGAGATCGGCTTCACATAGATTCTTCAGCATACTATAGTGAATGCCGTCTGGTCCTGCTGCACTATTTGGAGATTTGCTCAAGGATTCTTTGAGTTCAGCTATAGAAAAGGGTTGATTATACGGAAGTGAGAGTCTAGTTGAAAAATTAAATTTATGACGTTCCTCAACAGATTTAATGCGTTGAAAGGAGGTGACATAAGAAGAGGAGGCGGAAATGTTATAGAAAGATTCTGCTAAAGCATTTGCAATGTCAGTAGAAGAGGATAGGTCCTGTCCATTCCATTGTATTATCGGGGACTGCTGCGGAGGAAATTTTCCATTGAGAGCTTGTATTTTTTTCCATATAATTCGTGTGTCAGTATTTTTGTTAATAGTTGATGCAAAGTTTATCCAGGAGTCACGTTTTGCTTTCATTCTAATTTGCCTTGCTTTTGCTCTGAGTTTTTTGTATAAAATTAGGTTGGCAGTAGTTGGGCATTTGCGGAACCGGTTCCAAGCACGGTTTTTTTCTACTTTAGCTTTAGAGCAATCCGTATTCCACCATTGGTTTTTGTGTACATGTTTGCATTGGTCTGATTTTGGGATGGAAATTTCTGCTGCATATAGGATTTGGCTGGTAATGTGGTCAGTTACGTCATCAATATGTTGATGTTGAACATATTGAGTGTCGAGAAGGACACAAGCTGAGTAGTTTACCCAGTCTGCTTTATAAAAATTCCAAGAAGTACGGCCTTTTGGACATGACACAGCTTGGGTTTCAATTGAATTGATAATAGGAAAATGGTCGCTGTGGAATGGATCATTCAACACTAACCATTTCATGCTTGCAAAAAGAGATGCTGAACAGATGGACAAGTCTATGGCTGAGGTTGTACCTGTAGGTAGTTGTATATAAGTTGGAGAGCCAGAATTCAGCAGAGTCAGGTTATGGTTATCCAGGAATGATTCAATTAATTGGCCTCTCCTATCCATGGTGGAAGATCCCCACAATGGATGGTGGCCGTTGAAATCGCCGAATAAGCAGACAGGAGGCGGCAGTTGTGCGATTAGATTGTCAAGTTCAGCCTGGGAGCAAGGATAATTGGGCGAGATATAAATGGATGCAAGCGTTAATGATATTCCCAATGCCATCCGAACTGCAACAACTTCTAAGGAAGTTTGTAGCTGGAGATGTTTTGACGGTATAGTAGATTTTACAAGAACAGCTACGCCCCCACGGGCAGGACCATCAGAATCTCTGTCTCGTCTAAACATGGTGTAATTTTTGAATCTGAGAGAGACTTTTGGTGATAGAAATGTTTCCTGTAGGCATACACCTACTGCATTTGTTTGAAAAAGTAAATCACTCAGGTCATCAAAATTACTACGTAATCCTCTACAATTCCATTGTATGAATTTATTCATTGTTTGGATTTGATTGAATAAGATTGATCTGACTGTTTTTTCTGAGAGGGTTTCAGTCTGCTTTGTTTTGATTTTTCATTCTTTGAAAAGGTTGGGCGTCCTGTTTCTATGGTATCATTAGCATATAATTCTAAAACTGACTCTTCATCCTCTGGTTGAATATCAATTTCCATTTTCCTATTGCATTGTTTCCCTTTTTCTTGGTCTTCAACATTTGCTGATTTTACTGTTTCGGGCAATGATGAGATAGCATCACTTGGGATACTAATTGGTGTATTGTTGGTCTCATTGACTGTAAGTTTCTTTTTGGATGTTAGCAGTGCAGTTTTGGCCCAGGTGGAAAAAGAACTGCTTGGTTCTATGGAGACATCTGTTTGTGTTGCAATTGAGCGGCTACTTCTGGTCACTGATGCGTATGATCTGCTAGGCATGGTTAACAGCACTTGCTTTCTTGCTTCAGGATATGTAACTTTATGCTCCACTTTATATTTCTGGATTTTTTTCCCTGTTTTCCAGAGGTCACATGCTTTAGAAAATGCAGGGTGGCTTTCTTTACAGTTTGGGCAAGTGGGAGTGGAAGCTGTACAGTCTCCTTGGGAATGCTCCTTGGAGCCACAAATAGGACACACAGCATCGCCTCTGCATGCAGTCTGTGCATGGCCGTACTTCTGGCACTTAAAACAGCGAATGGGATTCGGGATGTAAGGTCTAATCTTGCAGTTTAAATAACCTGCTTTGACAGAAGATGGAAGATTCGGAGTGCTGAACGTCAAAATAATGGACCTAGTTGGTAGTAGGTTGCCATCTTTTTTGGTCATTATTCTCCGTGCATGTGTCACCTTTTGTTCGCTAAGCTCTTGTACTATTTCTTCTTCAGAAACAGTTAATAGGTCCCATTCACTGATAACGCCTTTAGACGTGTTCAGGGTGTTATGGGGCGTAACTGACACTGGAATATTGTTGAATGTTGTTAAATTTAACAATTTTTCCGAATGAGATGTTTTTGAGGTTTCAATTAAAAGGTCTCCTGATTGGAGACGCTTCACCATTTTAGGGGATCCAACAACCGATTCTAAACATTTTTGTATCAGAAAAGGCGATAGCTTGCCGACAGGTTGTGTGGACAATGAGTGCATTATGAGAAATGCTGGCATATCTGAAATCTGTTTTTCCGTCCGAAGTCTCTTCGGACGATTGGACTCGTGTTCTGAGACAGAGTTAACAACTTTGCCACCTGTGGGCTCCAGAGATGGATATTCATTACAATCCATCGTTGCTCCTTTTAGCCCTGGAAGAGGGAAATCCTTCTCCCAGATTACCGGCCCCGCCACGTGGAGGCAGGAGCGGTGCCAACCAGTGACCAAGCGATCAGCAGAAGAGGAGAGCAGTACGTTGCTAGCGATAGCAGTGACGTTGCAAGCGGGGTTAGCAGTAACGTTGCTAGCGGTGAAGCAGTGACGTTGCTCAGCGAGGGAAGCAGTAACGTTGCGAGCGGTCAGCAGTAACGTTGCGAGCGGTGGAGGGATTATCAAAGCACTAGTACTCGCCCTAGGAAAATCGCTAGAAAATCGCACTAGAAAGATCGCTTGGGAACTATCGCTTGGCACTCGGGGCCATATTGCGCCTATCAAAGCAATTAAGTGTACGTGTGATAACTGCTCTGGGAGCAATTAGAGTTGGTCATACATTTTAATTTTTTTCAAGTAGGTGAAAAATTCGGAGAGTTTTGCGTCATTACCTATGATGCTGTTGAGAGACAAGGGGTTTGAGATGGAGCTGAAAGTAGTCTGTCGGGCAGTGTCAAACAAGCTACATTCAATCAGAATGTGCTTCACTGATAACGGCTGCAAACAGTGCGTGCACTGAGGGGGATCATTTCCTGTGAGCAGAAACAGATGAGTAAGGTGAGTGTGGCCAATTCGGGTTCTGGCTAGAAGTACTTCTTCCTTTCTGATTTTACGGAGGCTAGAGGTCCATAGTTGTGGTTCGGGTTTCAATTGAAACAGTTTATTATGTGTTTGCTTTTTCCACAAAAGAGTCCATTGTTCCATACATATTTCTTGTATTTTATGTTTATAATCAGGATAGGGAACAAGATCATTTGATAAGGCTACGATGGAGGGATGCTTTGCGGCATCATCAGCGCACTCATTTCCAGGAATACCGCTGTGACCTGGGATCCAGGAGAAGACAATAGTGCAATGTTGCTCATGGAGATGTATCAGTTCTTGTCTTATTAGCTTTACCAAAGGATTGCAAGGAGAGGTGTCTGTGAGAGCTAAGAGAGCACTCTTGGAATCAGTGTACACTATACTTTTATTCGTTGACAGGAGGGAAATATTTTCCAGGGCAAGTTTAATTGCATAGAGTTCAGCAGTGTAGCTGCTGCATTCAGCTGGAAGTGGAATAGAAACAGTTGTATTAGGGAAGATAGCAGCTGCACCCACTTTATTGCCAGACTTTGAACCGTCAGTGTAGATCTTAGAAAAGTGGGAATAATTTTCTTCATGGACAAGATGCAATTGTCTGATGTTAACATCTGCTAGAACACCTTTTCCCCATTTTTCAAAGTAATCATCATATGAAACAGTTAAGGTAATCCATGGGGGATCCGGGTCTTTTAAATCTCTGATGATATTATGAAAGGAAATATTCCAGCATTCTAATAGGTTCTGTAATCTGATACCGGCAGGTCGGATTGTTCTGGGTTTGTTTCCATAGTGTGTTCTCCACTGCGGATCATACAGTAGTGGCCAAATAGGATGAGTGGGGATGCTTTTAATTTTAGCCGAGTAGTTTAACAGTAACATCTTTCTCCTGATACTGAGTGGAGGTTCGTGAGCCTCAACATACAGACTTTGAACAGGTGATGTTCTGTATGCACCCAGGGCAATCCTAAGGGCAGCGTGTTGGATTGGAGCAAGACGAGCCAAAGTACTCTCTCTAGCAGAGTCATACACAGGCGCTCCATAATCTAGGCGAGATCTAATTAGAGACCTATACATGTGGAGCAGGGTGTACCGGTCTGCACCCCAAGATGTACTGGAGACGACCCGAAGTATGTTAATTTTCTTAAGGCAGGTGGTTCGTAGGTGTTTAACATGCTCCTGAAAATTTAGATTTTTATCAAAAATTAGCCCTAGGAGACGAATACTGTTAACGATTGGAAGAGGATGATTGGCCAAGTGTAACTCGGGTTCTGGATGCATTTTCCGCTTGTTGCAGAAGTGTGTGGCCATAGATTTGTGTTTTGATAGTCGATATCCATTTTGTGTCATCCATAGTTCAATATTATTTATTGATATTTGTAATTGCCTCTCAATATAATTTATAGTCTGAGAATGGCAGGACAAGGTAAGATCATCAGCATAAATATATGAGTCAACAGTGTTTGGAATGCAGTTTGTGATATTGTTAATTCGTATAGCAAATAGAGTGGCACTGAGGACAGAGCCTTGAGGGACACCTTCTTCTTGTCTGTACGTGTGAGACAGAGCCTGCCGGTATCGAACTTGGAATGTCCTGTGGCAAAGGAAGTTTTGGATAAAATATGGTAAATGCCCTTTCATATCCATAGAATGGAGATCCTTTAGGATTCCATAACGCCATGTGGTGTCGAAAGCTTTTTCTATATCAAGACACACCATGACGAGATGTTGATTCCTGATAAAAGCGTTTCTTATATTTGATTCAGCCTTTATCATGAGATCTAAGGATGATCTCTTCTTCCGAAAGCCAAACTGATTGTCGCTGATTATGTTTCTAGACTCAAGGTACCACGTCAATCGACGGTGCACCATTTTTTCTAAAGTTTTACTTAAGCAGCTGGTTAGAGAAATCGGTCTGTAGTTGTTAGGGATCGAATGATCTTTTCCTGGTTTAGGGATAGCAATTACATATGAATGTTGCCAGGAGCTAGGAAATGTGTGTTCATAAAATATCCGATTGTAAAATTTCAGTAGAGAGGATAACGATTGCTGATCTAGGTTTTTAAGCATTACATAGTAAATTCCATCAGGGCCAGGGGCACTGTTGTGGGACATATTTATAGATTCTTTCAATTCTGATAGAGTGAGCGGTTGATTATAGGGTAAACAGCGGGTAGTTTTGAAATTTAGTTTGAATTTTTCAGTATCGGCTTTAATTTTTTGGAATGATGGATGATATGCGATGGAGGCGGACAATTCAGAGAACACTGTTCCTAAGGCATTTGCAATATCTTCGGGATTAGAGATCTCCTTCCCATTCCAATTAAAAATAGGTGCAGGTAATGTAGGGTATTTACCATTTAGCTGCCTTATTTTTTTCCATATTATTCTGGCATCAGTGTCTTTATTGATTGTTGAAGCAAATTTTATCCAAGAGTCTTTTTTAGCCTTTCGCCTGATGTACCGTGCTTTGGCTTTAAGTTTCTTATAATTGATAAGGTTGGCAGTGGTAGGGCATTTTCGGAATAAGTTCCATGCTGCATTCTTTTCTCTTTTCACCTTATTACAGTCATCGTTCCACCAGTGGTTGGTATGTCTACGATTTCTTAATTGAGACTGTGGGATGGCAACCTTTGAAGCTGATAGTATCTGCATTGTGATATGTTTTGTGACAGTATTGATAGAGGCAGACTCAATGATGTGATCATCAAAAGAGATATGATTTTTATATTTAGTCCAGTCTGCTTTAGAAAATTTCCATTTCATTTGTGGATCAGTTGTTTTGGAGTTCGTGGTTTGAATTCTGCATATTACTGGATAGTGATCACTGTTGAGAGGATTGTCAAGTGTTGTCCATTCGATACTTGGGAAGAGGATCGGAGAGCAGATTGAGAGGTCTATTGCAGATGGTGTTCCAGTAGGAAAATGAATGTAAGTGGGTAAACCTGTGTTCAGTAATGTTAAATTCTGTCTGTCTAGTAGTGTCTCAATGAGTTCTCCGCGTCTGTCTGAGACGGGGGATCCCCATAGTGTATGATGTCCATTAAAGTCTCCTAATAGGCAAACTGGTGACGGTAATTGCAAAACAAGGTTTTCTAGTTCATGAATCGTACATTGCTGATTGGGAGGGAGATATATTGAAACGATCGTTAAAGAAATGCCAATCATTACACGAGCCGCAACAGCTTCTAAGGCAGTTTGAAGAGGAATTTGTTTACAAGGAACCCTTGAGTCTATGAGTATGGCCACTCCACCATGAGCACTGTTTGTCCTGTCTTGTCGAAAAACAGTGTAATATTTAACTGACACGGACACTTGTGGTGTTAGATTTGTTTCTTGTAGGCATATGCTCACAGGATGATAACGATCAATTAGTTCATATATATCATCTATGTTGCTACGAAAGCCTCTGCAATTCCATTGAATTATGTTGTTCATTGTGTTGGTTTTGGATTAGAAGTTGAATCTGTCTGTTTTTTAATGTTACTCTGCTTGTGACGGTCAATTTTTATTTTGTCCTTTTTTGGAAAGACTGGACGTGTGTCTATGTCGTCTTCTGCATGAAGATCTAGGATAGGTTCATTACAAGTATTGTTTTCTGCAATATCCATAGCTGTGTTATCAGATAATTTCTTTCTAACATGAACTGAATTTTCCTTCTGATCTGCAGTAACTGGATCTAATTTAGCAGTGGATGGTATCGAGATCGGGGTATTGTTTGTCCTATCTACTGTTTGGTGTTTTGTTGGCTGTGATGCAGGTGATAGCAATGATCGAGCCCAATCAGAAATTGACACTTTTGGTGGGACTGATATATCTGTTTGCGTTGAAACTGTTTGTTGTCTTTTGGATGCTTCAGCATATGTACGCTTAGGCATGTTTTGTAGTAGGTTCTTTCTGGCTTCAGGGTATGTGACCTTGTTCTCCACTTTGTATTTTTGGATTTTTTTCTCCAGCTTCCATTGCTCGCAGGATCTGGAAAAGGCTGAATGGTTGCCTTTGCAGTTTGGACACCGTAATGATTCAGCATTACAATCAGTATGGACATGTTCTTTTGATCCACAGTTTGAGCAAATTGAATCTCCTCGGCAGACAGTTTGGGAATGTCCAAACTTCTGACACTTGTAGCATCGAATAGGATTGGGTATATAAGGACGGATGCGACAGTTTAAGTATCCTGCTTTTACTGCTGAAGGAAGGTTTGGTGTAGAAAATGTGAGAATGATGCTACGAGTAGGAACAAATTCTCCATCTTTCTTCACCATTATTCGTCTTGCTTCAGTAACTTTCTGGTCTTGGAGTTCTTGAACAATTTCCTCCTCTTTGACGTTCAACAGATCCCATTCGGAGATTACTCCTTTGGAGCTATTCAGGGTAGCATGAGGAGATACTTTAGTAGGAACTCCACCAAACGATGTAAGTTTCAGAAGGGACTCAGAATGTTTACGATTGGTGGTTTCGACTAATAGGTCGCCAGACTTCAGTCTTCTTACCATTTTTGGTGATCCGGCTACACTTTCTAGACATTTCTGTATATAAAAAGGAGACAAAGTACCCAAAGACTGATTCGTTAGGGAATGCAGTATGAGGAAAGATGGATATTCCATTTGAGGTACATCTGTTTTCATCCTCTTCCGTGTTTGATAGTCAGAGTCAGTTTGTTGCAAATCCAAAGAAGCAGGATTTACAGTCTTGAGAGGTGGAAAATTTTCGGTATCCATAATTGCTCCTTTTGGCCCCGGAAGGATAACTTTTCCTTCCAGGTTTCCGGCCCCGCCACGGGGAGGCAGGAGCAGTGCCACGAGGTGACCAAGCGGCTGTTAGTTGTGTTAGTGAAATAAGAAAAAGAAACAGAAAGGTGACTTTCCTTTCCGGGCCTTTGCCTACTACTTGTAGTGCGAAAGAGCTACTCTAATAGAAAATGAGGAAAACGGTATTTAGAACGAAAAAGAATCTATATCTGGCAAAAGCTCTTTAGGAGGATCGCTTTAACGAACGCACTGAAATCGCTTGGCCACGGAACGCTTGGCACCCGGGGCCTTCCCAGTTATATGAAAACAGAAAGTCTCTATTTGGATGATCACTGATAGATTTTATCTTGACGGCATAGTGCAATAACAAGTTCTGTCGTCTAAGCTGTAATGAAGGTTCATGGGCTTCTGCATAAAGGCTTTGTACAGGTGAAGTTCGAAAAGCGCCGAGTGCTATACGGAGTGCACTGTGGTGTATGGGGTCTAACCATCTCAAAGCACTTGGTTTAGCCGAGTCGTAAACAGCTGCTCCATAATCTAGTTTAGCACGAACTATAGATCGATAAAGTTTGAGAAGTGTATATCGATCTGCTCCCCAAGTTGTTGCGGAAAGAACTTTGAGAATGTTTAATTTCTTTAAGCAAGAAAGCCTGAGTTGTTTAATGTGATCAAGGAATGTTAGTTTCTTATCCAAAAGAAGTCCTAAGAATCTTATGCTTGGTATTACTGGGATAATATGTCCGTCAAGTTTCAATTCGGGATCAGGGTGTAGGTTTCGTTTTCTACAGAAGTGTATACACGCAGTTTTTTGTGTGGAAATCCGGAAGCCATTTGTTTGAGCCCATTTGCTTATTTTGTTTATTGTTCCTTGTAGCTGACGTTCTATACTTCGCATATTCTGAGAGTGATAGGAAATGCTGAAATCGTCAACGTATAAAGCAGCGTCAACGATTCTTGGAATGTGCTCGGTTATTGTATTTATTTTAATAGCGAACAGGGTAGTGCTAAGCACAGACCCCTGAGGCACTCCTTCTTCTTGGATGAAAACCTTTGAAAGGATTGTCTGCAGCCTAACTTGGAATGTCCTGTGTTGCAAGAAATTTTGGATATATTTAGGAAGATGTCCACGTAAACCAAGGAGGTGTAGGTTTTGTAGGATTCCATAACGCCATGCCGTATCGTAAGCTTTTTCTATATCAAAGCAGATCATGACGTGATGTTCCTTGCGGATGAAGGCATTCCGTATACTGTTTTCTAGTTTTATAAGTAGGTCTAGTGTTGAGCGATTTTTCCTGAAACCATGCTGTGCCGGGTCGAGAAGATTATTACTGTTCAGATACCACATTAAACGAGCGTTGATGATTTTTTCCATAACTTTGCCTAGGCAACTTGTTAAAGCAATTGGACGGTAGTTGCGTGGATTGGAAAGATCCTTTCCCGGTTTTGGGAAGGCCAGAATTATTGCATGATGCCAACTATGTGGAAACTGGTTTTCTAGAAAGATTTTGTTGAACAGTTCAAGTAATGCCATTTGGGAGTGTTTAATTGTTTGAGATGTATCTGACTGCTTTTTGAAGGTGATTGGTTTATGACGTTCCAATTTTTGTTTATCTTTTTTTAGGAAAACTGGCCGTCCAGTGTCCATTTCTTCTTCTTCTTCTTCGGCATGAATTTCTAATATTGGATCTTCCGGTAGAGTAGGAGATGTTGCTGGTATTGTAAGAGGAGTGTTACTTGCCTGGTCTGAATGCTTGGGGTTACTGGACTGTTGCTGAGAGAGGACAGCTCGAGCCCAGTCAGAGATTGATATGTTTGAGGGGACGGTAACTTCAGTTTGGGTGGATACTGTTTGTTGTTTTTGTGCAACATTTGCATAGGTACGTTTGGGCATGGTAGGAGCAATTATTTTCCTTGCTTCTTGAAAGCTTACCTTGTTCTCAACCTTATATTTAACAATTTTTTTCTCAGTTTTCCATCTCTCACAAGTTCTAGAATATGCAGGATGGTTACCTTTACAGTTGGGACATGTCTTTTCTGTCGCCAAACATTCAGACTGAGTATGATCGGAAGATCCACAGTTTGGACAAACTGGGTTTCCTCTACATGTTGTCTGAGAGTGACCATACTTTTGGCACTTGTAGCATCTCAAGGGATTGGGTATATACGGGCGAACACGGCAAAGTAGATAGCCAGCTTTTACTGTTGATGGTAGGTTTGGGGAATTAAATGTAAGAATGATATTCCTGGTAGGCATAAGGTTATTGTCTTTTTTAGTCATGATTCTTCTTGATGCAATAACATTTTGATCCTGAAGTTCTTGAGTTAATTCATCCTCTGTCACGTTCAACAAATCCCAACTAGAAATCACACCTTTGGATGTATTTAAGGTAGCATGTGGGGTTACTTTAATGGGTATCCCAGCAAAATTTGAAAGTTGTAAGAGTTTCTCTGAATGTCTATTTTTTGTTGTTTCAACAAGAAGGTCTCCAGATTGCAGCCTTCTCACAGTCTTCGGAGATCCTGCAATACTCTCCAGGTGTTTCTGGATGAGGAAAGGAGATAATTTGCTGAGAGGTTGTTCCGAAAGTGAATGTAAAATTAAAAAGGAAGGAAACTCTTTGGTTGTTGAATTTGTTTTCAACCTCTTGGGATGTGAAATGTCATAATCAATTTCAGTATGTGGCCGAGAGCTTGTCGGCTCTAAAGATGGATAATCATTTTGCTCCATCTTTGCTCCTTTTCGCCCCTGGCAGATGAGCTTTTCTGCCAAGGTTTCCGGCCCCGCCACGGGGAGGCAGGAGCAGTGCCTGGTGTTTGTTTGTTTTGGGGCTTTACGGCGCAAGGACAGCAAAGGCCATAATGCGCCTAGCTATGGTGATATTAAGATACATAGTTCTATCTGTATAGATGATATTCAGAATTATATCATGTTGTATAGTTTTATCTGTTTGAGGAAGTCAAATATTTTGGTCACATGTGGTGTGTCTGCTAGTAGGTCAGAAATGCTGAGAGAGGTGTTCGCCGTTGGAAATGAGGTAAACATAGCTTGTCGCTCAGTACTGTACTTGGGACAATCAATAAGTAGATGATGGACAGTGAGCTGGGTGTTACAGTTTGTACACGTTGGCGGATCAGTGGCTGCAAGCAAATAAAGATGTGTTAGGTGCGTGTGGCCTATCCTTAATCGGTTGTTGTTGTGATGGGGGTTTAATGGCGCACGAGCTGCTGGGGCTATAGTGCGCCTATTCATAGGAAAAAGATAAAATTCAAATTTCTGATAGAATCAATTTATGATTTATTACAGTGATGGTTTAGAATTTATCATACAATCCAATTTTTTTCAAAAACGAGAAGAATTCGTTGATGTTTGCATCGTCACCTATAATATTTTTTAATGTCTTCGGTTCCGGATGATTTTTTAGGGAAAGGAGGATGGATATTCTGTCCTGATCGTAGTGAGGGCAGTCAATGAGAATGTGTTTGACTGATAAGTGCGAGGAACAGTGTGGACAATGAGGAGGATCCTCTCCTGTAAGTAGGTGAAGGTGTGTCAGATATGTATGTCCTATCCGTGCTCGTGGAAGCACTACTTCTTCTCTGCGTACTGTTTTGGTGCTAGAGCGCCAAAGTTGTGGATCCTGTTTCAACTGATAAAGTTTATTATTGCTTTGGGTGTGCCATAGCTCTCTCCACAGTGCAAGACATGTTGCTTGTATGATATTATTATAGTCATAGATTGGAATAGGAGCATGGGTTAAATCATAAGTTGATGGATTTTTGGCAGTTTTGTCAGCCAGTTCATTCCCTTTTATCCCCGAATGGGCTGGGATCCAACAAAAGGTCACTGATTGATGACGTTCTTCAATTTTTAATAAGAGGCTTCTGATTTGGTTTAAAATAGGATGAACCTTGTAAGAAAAGTTTTGTATTGCTGTAATTGAGCTTAGAGAGTCAGTATATACAATATATTTTAGAGATGGGTAGCGATTCAGGTTTTCTAAAGCTAACTTTATTGCATGAAGTTCTGCAGAGAAGCTGCTATACTCAGGTGGAAGGGAAGCAGAAATGATTGTAGAGGGAAATACTGCTGCTGCTCCAGCGGCTGAATGTGATTTGGAGCCATCAGTATATATTGGCAATAAATTAGCATATTTCTGAATATGGCTTGCATGGAGTTGTTTCACGTTGAGTGACGGTAGAAGATTCTTTCCCCATTTTTGAAGATAAGTATCACAAGTTAATTGTGGAGGAGGTGTCCAAGGTGGGTGAGGGCATTTCACTACATCTAGCCTGTTGACATTAGGAATATTCCAATTCTGTGTTACTTCAATTAGGCGTAAGCCTGCCGGTCTTATTTTACTGGGTTTATTTCTATAAAGGTTTTGCAGTGGTGGATTAAAGAGATATGGCCCAATAGGATGCTGACAGCAACTTTGTATTCGGGCTGCATACTTAAGAAGTAGTGCTTTCCTGCGGAGACAAAGAGGGGGCTCATGTGCTTCAATGTATAAACTGTGGGTAGGAGATGTTCTGAATGCGCCAAGGGCAATCCGCAATGCACTATGCTGTATAGGGTCCAACCAGCGTAGTGTACTCTTTCGAGCAGAATCGTAGATTGGAGCACCATAATCCAAACGGGATCTGATCAATGCTCTATATAATAGAAGCAAAGATGTACGGTCTGCTCCCCAAGACATTGCAGATAAAGCTCTGAGTATGTTCAGTTTTTTGAGGCAGGAAGTACGCAGCGATTTAATGTGATCTAAGAAATTTAATTTTCTGTCAAGGATTAATCCCAAGAATCTGATATTGTTGGACACTGGAATGGTAAAATTTGACATCTGAAGTTCAGGATCTGCATGCATTTTTCGTTGATTACAAAAGTGGATTGCAACAGTTTTCTGCTGAGATAGACGATAGCCATTGAGTCCTGCCCACCTTTGGGCCTTATTCAAGGATAACTGTAGTTGCCGCTCAATGGATCTCATATTCTGAGAATGGCAAGATATGGAGAGGTCATCCGCATAAAGATAGGTCTGAACTGTATTTGGAAGTTCCTTTGTGATAGAATCAATTTTAAGGGCAAAGAGGGTTGCACTCAATACTGAACCTTGTGGCACTCCCTCTTCCTGTAAGAATGTCATAGAAAGCGAGTTGTGGTATCGAACGTGGAACGAACGAGTCTGGAGAAAGTTCCTGATGAAAATAGGAAGGTTGCCTCGTAGACCAAGGGCATGGAGGTCGCTGAGAATGCCATGACGCCAGGTAGTGTCAAATGCCTTCTCTATGTCTATGGACACCAAAACGAGATGTTCATTTTTTACGAAGGCATTGCGAATTGCAGACTCTGCCTTGATCATGAGATCTAAGGAGGACCTGTTCTTACGAAAGCCATGCTGATTATTACTCATTAGATGTTGTGCTTCGATGGCCCATGCAAGTCGATTATGAATAATTTTTTCAAGTAATTTTCCGAGGCAACTGGAGAGGGAAATTGGTCGGTAATTGTATGGAATTGTAGGGTCTTTTCCAGGTTTCAAAAAGGCAAGGACTGTGGCATGATGCCAAGAGCTGGGATAAATGTTTTCCATAAATATCCGGTTATAATAGACCAGCAGTATTTGTAAATTTCTGTCACCAAGGTTTTGTAACATAATGTAAGAGATTCCATCTGGTCCAGCGGCACTGTTGCGTGTTGTTTTAATGACATGTATAAGTTCATGATATTGAAGAGGCTGATTATATGGAAAGAAAACTGAGGTTCGAAAGTTGATGGCTCGTTGTTCAGTCTTGGTCTTTATTTTCTGGAAATCTGGAGAGTAATTTGATGCCGCAGAAACTTCGGCAAAAGTTTTTGCCAAGGCATTTGCAATGTCTTGAGGAGCAGATAGTTCTTGCCCGTTCCATGAGAGAATTGGTGAAGGGGTGGTTGGAAATTTTCCGGAAATCTGCCTGATTTTCTTCCATATTAACCTGGAGTTAGTGTTCCTGTTTATGGTAGATGCAAACCGAATCCAAGAATTTTTCTTTGCTTCTCTTTGAGTGCGACGTGCTTTTGCTCTTAGTTTCTTGTAATTGATAAGATTAGCTGTGGTTGGGGATCTACGGAATAAATTCCATGCTTTATTTTTTAACTTCTTAGCTATTGTGCATTCTTGATTCCACCAATAGTTAAGGTGCCGTCGGGATTGGGGATTCGACAATGGAAATGAACATTTAGCTGCAGATATTATATGTGAAGTAATATACTCTGTGGCTTCATCTATTGACTGTGTTCGTATATATTGTTCATCCAGGGTGACTACTGATTGAAATTTGACCCAGTTGGCTTGAGAGAACTTCCATTTCCTGCAGGGTTTGACTGTTGGTGGCTGTGCAGTGAGCAGATCACAAATAATCGGAAAATGATCACTGCTTAAGGGGTCATCTAAAACAGACCATTCTATGATTGGAAACAGATTCGGGGAACATATTGATAGATCAATTGCAGAAATTTGTCCAGTTGGTAATTGTATGTGAGTGGGTGCGCCAGTATTAAGAACAGTAAGGTTTTGCTTGTCTAGAAAAGTTTCAATTAGGCGGCCATGTGTATCTAATTTTGTTGATCCCCATAAGGGATGGTGGCTATTGAAATCACCCAACATACAGACAGGGGGTGGTAATTGCATTAGCAGGTTTTCCAGATCTTGGTAAGAGAAGGTATGACTTGGTGGGAGATAGACTGATGCTAGTGTTAACGCAATCTGAGTTATCAAGCGTACGGCTACAACTTCAATTGTAGTTTGCAAAACAATTTGCTTGGTAGGGATCTTTGAGCTGACCAAGATGGCCACGCCCCCACGGGCAGCATTTGAATTATTACGATCGTGCCGATAGATGGCATAGTTCTTTATGTTGGTGGAAATTTGCGGAGTTAGATAGGTTTCCTGTAGACAGAAACCAACTGGAGAATAGCGGTTAATTAAGACTTGAATATCGTTAAGGTTGCTACGAAATCCTCTACAATTCCATTGTAGAATGTAAGGCATTATTGATGTTTAGTAGAAGAAGCTGCTTCTGACTGTTTTTTTGATGTGACTGTCTTGTGACGTTCAGGCTTTGGTTTGTCTTTTTTTGGGAATAATGGTCGACCGGTGTCCATTTCTTCTTCCGCATATATTTCTAAGATCGGTTCTTCTTGTCTGGATGATTCAATAGTATCCATAGATGTTTCTTGGATATTCTTTTTTAAATTTGAGTTACGATTATTCGATATAGAAGAAATCACTGGGGGAGGAGAAGGAGATGTAGCTGGTACTGTAAGTGCAGTATTACTTGCCTGGTTCAACTGTTTCGGGACATTGGACTGTTGCTGAGAGAGAACAGTCCGAGCCCAGTCAGAGATTGAGGTGGTTGAAGGGACGGTAACATCAGTTTGGGTGGCTACTGATTGATATTTTTGCGCAATATTGGCGTACGTACGTTTATTTATAGTGGGAGTGAGTAATTTCCGTGCTTCTTGAAAGCTTACTTTATTTTCTATCTTATATTTTACGATTTGCTTTTCGGTTTTCCATTTGTCACATGTCCTTGAGTAGGCAGGATGGTTTCCTTTACAGTTGGGACAAGTCATTTCTTTTGCCAAGCAGTCACTTTGGGTGTGGTCAGCGGACCCACAATTAGGACAAACCTGGTTTCCTCTGCACGCCATTTGAGAGTGGCCATACTTCTGGCACTTAAAACATCTCAATGGGTTAGGAATATATGGTCTAATGCGGCAGAGTAAGTAGCCTGCTTTTATCGATGATGGTAGGTTTGGCGTGTTAAAAGTTAGAATAATATTCCTTGTAGGTGTGAGTATATTTTCTCTTTTCACCATAATTCTTTTCACAGCAATGACACTTTGATCTTGAAGCTCTTGTGTTATCTCCTCCTCCGTGACATTCAATATATCCCAGCTGGATATAACGCCCTTAGATGTATTTAGGGTAGCATGGGGAGAAACCTTTACTGGAATTCCAGCAAAGCTTGTAAGTTTTAGCAGTTTCTCTGAATGTTTACAATTTACTGTTTCCAATAGAAGGTCACCTGATTGTAGCCTCTTGACTGTCTTAGGAGATCCTGCCAGACTTTCCAGGTGTTTCTGGATAAGGAACGGAGAGAGCTTACTCAGAGGTTGATCTGCAAGAGAGTGCATTATAAGGAATGTAGGATAAATTGTCGCTGAGGAAGTGGTTTTCAACCTTTTGGGTTGCGACATGTTATGGTCAATGTCTATCTCTGGCCGAGAGCTTGTCGGCTCTAGAGGCGGAAACGTATTTTGGTCCATGCTTGCTCCTTTTGGCCCTTGGCAGATTAGCTTTTCTGCCAAGATTTCCGGCCCCGCCACGGGGAGGCAGGAGCAGTGCCCGGTGTGACCAAGCGTAAAGTAGTAAGTGTTAGTAAAAGATACAAGAAAAATAAAGAAAGGTAACTTTTCTTTCTCGCTCTGTACAAGTACTTTTGTAACAGTAGCTGATTTTAAATAAATAAATTTAAGGGCAGGAACTTAATATAACTCTAAATCGCTTTTGAATAATCACACTTTAATCACAGAGAAAACGCTCGATCACAATCGCTTGGCACTCGGGGCCTCCTTAATCGGGCTAGTACAACTTCTTCGTGTCGGTTTTCACGTATACTAGATCTCCATGGTTTAAGACCTTTCTTTATGCCAAGTAGCTTATTGTTGACTTGATTCTGCCAGATATGTTGCCATTTTTCAAGGCATCGTTTATTTATAATGTACTTATAGTCAGATGCAGGTGTAGTGAAGGATTGGTCTATAGGATTGGTAGCAGTTTTGGCAGCTAGGTCGGCCTGTTCATTTCCAGGGATTCCAGCGTGACCAGGAATCCAACATAGCAGAACTTGTTGTTTATTCTGGTTTAATTTGGTCAGAGTGTTCCAGATCTGTTTAAGTAAGGGGTTATCATATTTTGTATTGCGTTGTATGGCTTGGATAGCACTAATGGAATCGGTATAAATAACGCTGTGCAGTTTAGTTCTTGAGAGTGTGTAGTTTAAGGCCATGTGGAGTGCACAGAGTTCTGCAGTATAGCTGCTACATTCAATGGGAAGTTTTTTGGACAAAGTGATGTTAGGAAATACTGCTGCTGCACCAACATGGTTGTCTGTTTTAGACCCATCTGTGTAGATTGGTGTGTACTGGCCGTGCTGGGTTCTCAATGCGGCAAACATTTGCAGTATGTTCTGTTGAGACAGGGTGTGTTTTCCCCAGACTGTCAATGAAAGGTTACACGGTGGTATATAACATGTCCAAGGTGGGACTGTATGAGAGGCAGTGGGCTGTATTTTACTAAAGTCAATTTGCCAATCGGCCTGCAATGCGGAAAGACGTATCCCGGTTGGTGGATTGATTGATGGATACGCTTGGTATAGGTTTACCCATTTAGGAGAGAAAAGTCCGTTCCAAGTGGGATGGTCTGGATGTCCTTTGAGTTTTGCTGCATAGTGTAGTAAAAGCATTTGTCTGCGTAGCTGAAGGGAGGTTTCATGTGCTTCAGCATATAGGCTGTGGACAGGTGATGTACGGTATGCCCCCAGTGCAAGACGAAGAGCACTGTGGTGCACAGGATCAAGCCAGCGTAAAGCGCTTTGTCTAGCAGAGCTATAAACAACAGAACCATAGTCTAGACGTGAACGTATTAGCGCATGGTACAATTGTAATAGTGTGTATCGGTCAGCTCCCCATGTTGTGCCTGATAGAACTCTTAAAATATTTAGCTTTTTTAGACAGGTAATCCTAAGTGTTTTTATATGTTCCAGGAAGGTGAGTTTTTGGTCAAGTATCACACCAAGAAAGCGGACACTAGGGACAACTGGTATGATTTGATTTTCTAGTCGAAGTTCTGGGTGTGGATGTAGATTACGCTTCCTGCAAAAGTGTATACCGACAGTCTTTTGGGTTGAGAGGCGAAACCCGTTGTTTTGGGCCCATTTTACTATTTTGTTGATTGCACATTGCAGCTGTCGCTCTACCATTCGCATATTAGGCGAATGACAGGCGATACTAAAGTCATCGGCATACAGGGTAGTGGATATTGTTTGTGGCAGGTCCTGTGTTATTGAATTCATTTTTATATTAAAGAGGGTAGCACTTAGCACTGATCCTTGTGGCACTCCTTCTTCCTGTATGAACTTTGAAGATAAGTGATTGTGAAATCGAACTTGAAATGAGCGGTGTTGTAGGAAGTTTCTTATAAACTGTGGTAGGTGTCCGCGTAGTCCCAGATCGTATAGGTTTTGCATTATACCATATCTCCAGGCAGTGTCAAACGCTTTTTCAATATCAAATAGGACCATCGCAAGATGCTCTTTGCGTACGAAGGCGTCACGGATGTTTATTTCTGTCTTAATCAAAAGGTCAAGAGTGGATCTACCTTCACGAAAGCCACATTGCACTGGATTCATAAGGTTATTTCGAGATAGAAACCAGGATAACCGAGCGTTGATCATTTTTTCCATTACCTTGCATATGCAGCTGGTGAGTGCAATAGGTCGATAATGCTGCGGATTTGAAGAATCTTTTCCAGGTTTTGGAAATGCCAAAACATAAGCATGCCGCCATTTGTCAGGAAAAGTGTTTTCTTTGAATATTCTGTTGTAGAGCAATAAAAGTGTTTTGAGTGCGGGTTCAGTAAGTTTTGCTATCATTATGTAATGTATTCCGTCTGGCCCTGCTGCACTGAGTTTAGTGGAGGCTAGAGCATGATGTAATTCTGACATTGTAAAAGGGAGATTATATGCAGCAGTGGATGTTGATTCAAAATTAATTGAGTGTTTTTCAGCTTGTGCTTTGAGTGTCTGGAATTGTGGCGAGTATGATGTCACAGCTGATATTTCCATGAAAGATCTACCTAGAGCGTTTGCAATTTCCTCTGGCTTTGTAATATCAGAGCCATTTACAGTCAGAATGGGACAGTTGACACTTGGATGTTTTGCATACATACGTTGTATTTTGGCCCAAATTGTTTGGGTTTTTGTCGTTTTTGTAATTGTGGAAGCGAAACGCCTCCATGCTTCCCTTTTGCTGGTCTGTCTAACTCGTTTTGCTTTTGCCCTTGCCTTCTTAAAGCAGATAAGGTTTTCTGTTGTTGGAAACCTTCTGAAGATGTTCCATGCTCTGTTCTTCTCTCTTTTTGCGGCACTACATTCATTATTCCACCACACTTTAGAGCGGGCCGATATTTTAGTGGATCGTTTCGGAATTGCTTTGTCCGCTGCTTGCAATATTTTGTTAGATATATGTTCTACTGCCAAGTTTATGGGTGTTTGTTGGACTTGTTTTTCTTCTAGTGTAGCCAGCTGCTTGTACGTATCCCATTCAGCTTTGGAGAATATCCATTTTGGAATTCGATAAGAAGTATGGGGAACGGTTGTATCAATGCGGCATATCACAGGGTAATGATCACTGCCCAGTGGGTTGCTGTGGATAGTCCATCCGAACAGAGGGTATATGGTTGCTGAGCATAAAGAGACATCAATAGCTGAGGTAGATCCTGTAGGAAGATGCGTATAGGTGTGCGCTCCATTATTGAGAGTTATCAGATTGTGTTGATCAAGTAATTTTTCGATAGTTTTTCCACGCTTGTCCAGGTTATGGTTTCCCCATAGCGGATGGTGACTGTTCAGGTCTCCTAGGATACAGTAGGGTTTGGGAAGCTGGATCACTAGTTCTTCTAATTCAGCGTAGCTTATGTTTTGGTTAGGTGGTAAGTATAATGAGACTATGGTTAAATCAAAGTTGACATTGATTCGTGCAGCAACTGCTTCAAGATTTGTCTTTAGTGGGATTGCTTTTGAGGGTATCTGGGAGTTGATGATCAGTGCTACTCCTCCATGTGCAACGTTGTTCGGATTGTGGGCAACACGATCCTGCCGATGCATTATGTATTTCTGAAGGGAAACAATTGTATTTGGTGTTAGATTGGTTTCCTGTAGACAGAAGGCAACAGGATCATACTGCGAAAGGAGATCTCGGATGTCAGCCAAATTACTGCGATAGCCTCTACAGTTCCATTGTAAGAAAGTAAGCATTATTTTGGTTTAGTGGGGCCCTCGATTTGTTTTCGAGGTGCAGAAGGTTTAGATCGCTCAAATTTACCTTTTCCCTTCTTTGGGAAATAAGGTTTCGCTGTATCCATCTCCTCTTCAGTAAACAGTTCTAAAATCTGTCCATCTTCGTTTGATTTATCTTCTGAATCCATGTAGTCTGTTTGGTTTGAGTCGGGAGTGGTAGACACTGTAGTATTTTGCTGTTGAGTGGCATCTGGTTGTATTGTGATCGGCGTATTTATTCCTTTGCTTTGCTTGCTTTTTGTTTGGGGTGTTGGCACTGGGGACAATACTGACTTTGCCCATTCAGCTAGTGACTTTGTTGGTGGTATAGTTACCTCTGTTTGGGTAGCAATTGATACGTGATTTTTGGTTATTTTGGCATAACTTGGCTTGTTAGTATTTGGAACTGGTAAAGATTTTTTAGCTTCTTGGTAGGTTACATTATGTTCAGTTTTGTATCTCTGTATCTGTTTTTCGCGTTTCCAAAGGGGACACTCCTTCGAATACGCCGGATGGGCTTCTTTACAGTTAATGCAGTTTGGAGTTGTGTTAGTGCAGTCATTTGTAGAATGTTCAGTGGATCCACATGTGGCACAGGCAGCTGCTCCTCTGCAGACCGTCTGTGAGTGTGTGTGTGGTATGGGTGTTTAATGGCGCACAAGCTGCTGTGGCTATATTGCGCCTAATCATAAGAATGTTCAAAAAATTCAAATAAATAAATATTTAATGTGAAGATAGTTCAATCTCATTTCATGTCAGAAACTAATCATAGTCGTTCATACATTCCTATTTGTTTCAAATAACAGAAAAGTTCATTAATATTTGCATTTTCACCAATAATATCATTTAATGTTATCCGCTCTCGGAGATTTGCCAGAGAATGAAATGTTGAAGTTCGATGTTGTTGATAATGTGGACAATCTATCAAAATATGTTTCACGGTTAGATGTTCAGAGCACTGTGAACACTGAGGGGGATCATCGCCTGTGAGTAGATGGAGGTGTGTTAGATGGGTATGCCCTATTCTAATCCGTGCGAGTACCACTTCTTCTCGCCGTAATGTCTGAATGCATGAGTGCCAAAATTTTGGGTTCTGTTTGAACTGGAAAAGTTTGTTACTTGTTTGTTTATGCCATAGCTCTGTCCATTTTGCATGATATGCTGTTTGAATTATAATATTATAATCATAAACTGGAATAAAGACAGAGGTTAAGTCTAATGTTGACGGATTTTTAGCAGAAATATCAGCCAGCTCGTTCCCTTTGATGCCTGAATGTGCTGGAATCCAGCAAAAGGTCACTCGTTGCTGACGATCTTTAATTTTTAACAGCAAATTCTTGATTTGATTTAATACAGGGTGATCCTTATGAGAGAGATTCTGCATTGCTCTAATTGAGCTGAGAGAGTCGGTGTAAACTAAATATTTTACAGAGGGATGAAGAGTCAAATTATCAAGAGCTAATTGTATTGCATATAATTCCGCTGAAAAGCTGCTGTACTCAGGTGGAAGAGAGGCTGATATGATAGCAGAGGGAAACACTGCTGCTGCTCCAACAGTTGAATGAGATTTGGAACCGTCAGTTGTTGTTGTTGTTCTGGAGGCTTAATGGCACATAAGCTGCTAAGGCTATAATGTGCCTATTCACTTATTATATTAAAACATGAGTTTTCCCTAAATCAAAAGAAAATCTGAAATCAGAAATAATTGAAAAGCCCAGTTTGCCTGAGAAAGTCAAAAAATTCAGAAATATTTGCCTTATCACCAATGAGATTTTCAAGAGTTATTGGTTTATGGAGATTAACCAGTGAGATCAAGGATGAAGTTCTGGCTTGTTTATAGTAGGGGCAGTCAATTAGAATATGTCTAACAGTCAAGATGTTAGAGCAATGTGTACACTGTGGTGGATCACCTCCTGTGAGTAAATAAAGATGTGTCAGATGAGTATGACCTATTCTTGCCCTTGAAAGGACTACTTCTTCTCGTCTCGATGTACGAACACTGGAACGCCAAATTTTCGGATCTTGTTTAAACTGAAAGAGTTTATTATTAGTCTGAGAGTGCCAGAGTGCTGTCCATTGTGATATGCAAGCAGCATGAACTGTTAGTGCATAATCTGATGCTGGAACAGGGATATTGGTTAAATCAAAAGTAGTTGGATTTTTTGCAGCTTTATCGGCCAGTTCATTGCCTAAAATACCAGAATGGGATGGAATCCAGCAAAAAGTGACCAGTTGGTTGCGTTTTTTAATTTTCAGTAATAAGCTTCTGATTTCATTAAGAATAGGGTGGACTTCATCTGAGGAATTACATAACGACATGATTGAGCTGAGGGAATCAGTGTAAATAACTGATTTGAAGGAACTGTCTGAACAGAGATTTTCTAAAGCTAGTTTGATTGCATATAATTCAGCAGAAAATATACTAAATTCTGATGGAAGGGAAACTGATACAGTTGTATTCGGAAACACTGCAGCTGCTCCAACATTTGAATTAGATTTAGAGCCATCTGTATAGATTGGGGAGAAGTCAGTATATCTTTGAGTGTGAACTGCATGAATTTGTTTGACATTTGATGCTTGCAAAGTATTCTTTCTCCATTGACAGAGGTAAGTGTCACAGGTTGGAAGAGGAGGAGGAGTCCATGGTGGCTGAGTACATGTGGCTACTTGTTGTACGGAATGGACGGAAATATTCCAAACTTGCTCCAATTCAAGAAGGCGAAGACCAGCTGGCTTTACTATGCTAGGTTTGTTTCTGTATAAGATTTCAAATGGTGGGTTGAAAAGGTATGACTGAACGGGATGAGAGGCACAACTTTGTATCTTTACAGCATATTTGAGTAACAGTGTTTTCCTGCGTAAAGCTAGTGGGGACTCGTGAGCATCAATGTAGAGACTATGTGCTGGCGACGTTCTGAATGCACCAATTGCAATTCTCAAAGCACTGTGCTGAATTGGATCAAGCCAGCGTAATACACTCTTTCTGGCAGAATCATAGACAGGAGCACCATAATCGAGACGGGATCTGATTAATGCCCTGTATAAACGAAGAAGCGAGGTACGATCTGCACCCCATGTTTGGGCAGATAAAGCTCTGAGTATGTTTAACTTTTTTAGACATGACGTCCGTACATTTTTAATATGGTCTAGGAAATTTAACTTGTTGTCAAGGATTAATCCAAGAAATCTGATGTTGCTGGTGACTGGGACAACGATGTTAGAAATTTGAAGTTCAGGATCTGGATGGAGTTTGCGTTGTCTACAGAAGTGGATGGCAACTGTTTTCTGCTGCGAGAGCCGATAGCCGTTGAGGCTTGCCCATTGTTGAATTTTATTAAGTGATATCTGAAGCTGTCTTTCAACAGACCTCATGTTTTGAGAATGACAGGAGATGGAAAGGTCATCTGCATAAAGGTAAGTCTCAACTGTATTTGGAAGCTGCTTAGTGATAGAATCTATTCTCAGAGCAAAAAGAGTGGCACTCAGTACTGATCCCTGTGGAACACCTTCTTCCTGGATGAAAGTTGTGGAAAGGGCATGTTGGTATCGAACTTGAAATGATCTAGTATGTAAGAAGTTCTCAATAAATATAGGGAGGTTGCCTCGTAGTCCTAGAAGGTAAAGATCACTAAGTATACCATACCGCCAAGTGGTATCAAAAGCCTTCTCTATGTCTATTGAAACCATTACTAGATGTTCACGTTTGACAAAAGCATTACGGACGGCAAATTCAGCCTTGACCATAAGATCTAGGCATGACCTGTTTTGACGAAAGCCATATTGACTACGGCTCATTAGCTGTTCCGACTCTATGATCCAGACGAGTCTTCTGTGGATAATTTTCTCAAGAATTTTGCTGAGGCAGCTTGAGAGAGATATGGGTCTATAGCTATTCGGGTTGGATGGATCTTTTCCAGGTTTCAGGAATGCCAAAACTGTACAGTGATGCCAAGAAGCTGGAAAAACATTTTCTAAAAATATGCGATTGTAAAAGACCAGGAGGCAGCGCAAAGCTTTGTCATCAAGATGTTGTAGCATGACATAATAAATCCCATCTGGCCCGGCAGCACCATTGCGGGCAGTTTTAATGACATGTAAAAGTTCAGAATATTGCAGAGGTTTGTTATATGGGAGAAGACGGGCAGTTTGAAAATGAATAGCATGCTTTTCTTCAGTGTTTTTAATTCTTTGGAATGAGGTAGGATAGGCTGTTGCTGCTGAAATTTCGGCAAAAGTATTTCCCAAAGCATTAGCTATATCTACTGGATTAGAGAGATCTTTCCCATTCCAAGAGAGGATTGGAGAAGGTATGGTAGGAAACTTACCAGACAGCTGTCTAATTTTTTTCCATATTATTTTGGAATCAGTATTTCTGTGAAAACTAGAGGCAAAACGGATCCAGGATTCTTTCTTTGCTTGCTTTTGTATGAAGCGTGCTTTTGCCCTTAATTTCTTATAGTTAATAAGATTGACTGTGCTCGGACATTGCCGAAACAAATTCCAAGCTTTATTTTTTGCTCTCTTTGCTGTGGTGCATTTGTCATTCCACCAGTAATTATGATGTTTTCGGCCCGGGGGATTTGATAGTGGTATTGTATTTTTAGCCACATTTAGAAGATGCGACGTGATGTAATCTGTGGCATCATCAATATGTTGGAGGCGGATTTTTTCCTCATCAAGGTCGATTGACGATTGAAATTTTGCCCAGTCTGCTCGGACAAATTTCCACTTTCTGCACGGTTGAATTGAAGGAGTCTTTGCTATCAGAAAGTTGCATACTATTGGAAAGTGGTCACTGCCCATGGGATCATTTATTACATTCCACTCTATGGTTGGGACTAGTACTGGTGAACAAATTGTGAGGTCTATTGCTGATGTGTGTCCTGCTGGGAGTTGTACGTGTGTCGGTGCACCAGTATTGAGTATACTGAAATTTAGTGCCTCTAAAAAGCTTTCAATTAGTCGGCCACGTCTATCCAATTTGGGAGAACCCCATAATGGGTGGTGCCCGTTAAAGTCCCCTAATATACAGAGAGGTGGAGGTATCTGTATAAACAGGTCTTCAAGATCTCTTAAAGAGTAAGAACGGTTTGATGGTAGGTAGATTGAGATAAGTGTTATTGCACTATGGAGAGTTATGCGAACAGCAACAGCTTCTATTTCAGTTTGGATTGGGATATGTCTAGTTGGGATCTTCGAGTTTACTAGGATTGCTACCCCACCATGGGCAGCATTAGCGGTATTTCGATCTCTTCGATAAAGGCAATAGTTCTTTATCGAAGGAGAAATTTGTGAGGTCAGGTAAGTTTCCTGTAGACAGAAGGCAGCTGGAGAATATCGGTTAATTAAGTATTGAATATCGTCAGTGTTGCAACGAAAACCTCTGCAATTCCATTGTAAGATATTGTGGTTCATTTAGGTTTAGTTGAGGATGATTCATCAGACTGTTTTTTGTTTGAGCACTTTTTCCGGTCTTTTTTTGGGAAGCTGGGGCGCCCAGTATCCATAGTGTCATTTGCATGAAGTTCTAGTATGGGTTCCTCAAGATCTGAGTGTACATCTACTTCCATACTATTGGTGGATGATTCAGGTTTCTTGTTGTCTTTGGTAGTTTTTAATTTTTCTTTATCATGCGAGACTGTCCGAGTATCAGTTGGGATGATGATTGGAGTGTTGGTCGATTCACTGGTTTTAGTTTGATGTGTGTCTTTTCCTGAATTAGATAGTGTATTTTTAACCCAATTAGCCATAGATGTGCTGGGGGGTATTGATACATCTGTTTGTACTGCTGTTGAAATAAAGCTTCGAGTGTGAGACGCATATGAACGACTGGGCATGGTCAACATAACCTGTCTGCGTGCCTCAGGGTATGTGACTTTGTGTTCAATTTTATATTTTTGAATTTTCTTCCCTGTTTTCCACATTTCACAGGATTTTGAAAATGCTGGGTGACTTTCTTTGCAGTTAGGGCAAATGGGACTTGATGCTGAACAGTCTGCTTGTGTATGTTCCTTGGAACCACAAATAGGACAAATAGCTTCTCCTCTGCATGCTTGTTGGGAATGTCCATATTTTTGGCATTTAAAACAACGAATCGGGTTAGGAATATAAGCCCGAATTCGGCAGTTTAAATAGCCAGCTTTTACTGAGGATGGCAAATCTGGGGTACTGAAGGTTAAAATGATTGACCTAGTTGGGACGAGATTTCCATCTTTTTTGGTCATTATGCGTTTGGCGTTGGTTACTTTTTGATTACTCAGTTCTTTAACTAATTCCTCTTCTGATATTGTAAGTAGGTCCCATTCGGTTATAACGCCTTTCGAGGAATTTAAGGTGTTGTGCGGAGTAATAGATACTGGCAGGCCACCGAATGTCGTTGTTTTGAGCAGCCACTCGGAATGTTTGGAGTTGGCTGTTTCAATTAATAGGTCTCCAGATTGCAGTCGTTTAACCATTTTTGGTGTTCCAGCAATCGATTCCAGAAATCTTTGGATGACGAATGGTGATAATTTGCCTACAGGTTGGTTGGAGAGAGAGTGTATCACCAGAAAGTTTGGCATTTCATTGCACTGAACTTCTCTTCGGAGCCTTTTTGCTTGGTTCACGTCTTCATCATTAGGTTTGTCTAGCCTTGAGTTTGAAGGCTCTAGAGGTGGATATTCATTTTTATCCATCGTTGCTCCTTTTAGCCCTGGGGGATAACTTTTCCCCCAGATTACCGGCCCCGCCACGGGGAGGCAGGAGCAGTGCCGCTCGGAGGCCAAGCGGTTGAAGTGTTAGTTGGTTAATAAAACAAGAAATATAGGAAAAAGAAAGGTGTGTTTCCTTTCTGTGTTCTAACTTGTGGTTTTCAAGTATAGAACTAGTTATAAAAGAAAGGCTTTTGCTAGAAACGTAGGAACTTAAAAGGAAATAACTTCAATCACTTTAGAAGAGCGCTCTATATATCACCAGAATATCGCTTGGCCTCGAAATACGCTTGGCACCCGGGGCCAAGGAACCGTCAGTATATATCGGTAAAAAGTCAAAATAGTTTTGAATATGGCTAGCATGTAGTTGTTGCACATTCAGAGTCGGTAAGCAATTCTTTCCCCATTGGAGAAAATAATTATCGTAGGTTGGTTGAGGAAATGGAATCCATGGTGGGTGAGAATAATTCTTTCTGTGCTGCCTACTCTGGAGAGGAACATTCCAATTTTGTGCTATTTCAAGGAGCCGTAGGCCTGCTGGTCGTATTTTATTTGGTTTATTTCTATAGAGATGAAATGGTGGATTAAAGAGATATGGTTGGATGGGGTGCAGAGAACTGTTTTGTATTTTGGCTGCATATTTAAGTAGTAACATTTTTCTGCGGAGGTACAGAGGGGGCTCATGGGCTTCAATATATAGACTATAGGTTGGTGAAGTCCTATAAGCACCAAGGGCAATCCTCAGTGCATTGTGTTGTACAGGATCGAGCCAGCGTAATACACTCTTTCGGGCAGAATCATAAACTGGGGCACCGTAATCCAACCGAGATCTAATCAGTGCTCTGTATAAGAGCAGCAAAGTTGTACGATCTGCTCCCCAAGACTGGGCAGAAAGAGCTCTTAGCATGTTCAGCTTTTTCAGACATGTACTACGTATTACTTTAATGTGCTCAAAGAAATTTAACTTGCTGTCTAATATTAATCCCAAGAATCTAATATTGTTGGCAATCGGGATGGTGGAATTTGATATCCGAAGTTCAGGGTCTATATGTAATTTACGTTGATTACAAAAGTGGATAGCAACTGTTTTCTGATGGGAAAGCCGATATCCATTGAAATCAGCCCATTTTTGAATTTTATTGAGGGACATTTGCAATTGCCGTTCAATAGATCTCATGCACTGGGAATGGCAAGAAATGGATAGATCGTCAGCATAAAGATAGGCTTCTACAGTATTTGGAAGTTCTTTGGAAATGGAATCAATTCTAAGGGCAAATAGGGTTGCACTCAAAACCGACCCCTGTGGTACTCCTTCTTCCTGCAAGAATGTAGAAGAAAGGGAGTTTTGGTATCGAACCTGGAAAGAACGGCTCTGGAGGAAATTCCTAATAAATATAGGCAGGTTGCCTCGTAGACCAAGATTATATAGGTCACTGAGAATGCCATACCGCCAGGTAGTATCGAATGCCTTTTCTATATCAATGGAGACCATGACAAGGTGTTCGTTTTTCACAAAGGCATTGCGAATTTCAGATTCCGCCTTGATCATCAGATCTAGAGAGGACCTATTTTTGCGAAAGCCATGTTGACAATTACTCAGTAGTTGTTCAGTTTCAATGATCCAGCTGAGTCGACTGTGGATCATTTTTTCAAGAATTTTACCAAGGCAACTTGACAGAGAGATTGGCCTGTAATTATTAGGATTGGAAGGATATTTTCCAGGTTTCAAAAAGGGCAAAACTGTAGCATGGTGCCAAGAGGTTGGATAAATATTTTCCAGGAAGATCCGGTTAAAGAAGACTAGCAGCATTTGTAAGTTTTGCTCATCGAGATGTTGCAGCATGACATAATATATGCCATCTGGCCCAGCTGCACTGTTTCGTGTTGTACTGATAGCTTGTAGAAGTTCACAATATTCAAGAGGCTGATTATATGGAAGTGATAGTGAGGTTCTAAAGTTGATGGGCCTCTGTTCGGTGGAGGTCTTAATTTTTTGGAATTTCGGAGTGTAATTTGAGGCAGCAGAGACTTCGGCAAAGGTTTTACCCAAGGCATTCGCTATATCTAGACGACCAGAGAGTTCTTGCCCGTTGTATGAAAGAATTGGGGAAGGGATGATTGGAAACTTCCCAGAAAGCTGTCTAATTTTCTTCCATATTAATCTGGAGTCGGTATTTCTGTTGATAGTACATGCAAACCGAGTCCAAGAATCTTTCTTGGCTTGCCTGTGAATGAACCGCGCTTTTGCCCTTAACTTCTTGTAACTAATTAAATTAACTGTCGTTGGAAATCGACGGAATAAATTGAATGCTTTATTTTTTTCCTTCTTTGCTTTCGTGCACTCTTCGTTCCACCAGTAGTTGAAGTGCCGTCGGGTTTGGGGGTTTGATAATGGAATTGAGTATTTTGCTGCAACTAAAAGATGGGATGTTATATAATCAGTTACTTCGTCTATAGGTTGTAGCTGAATAGTTTCTTTGTCCAGAATTATTGTTGTTGTTGTTATTGGGTTTAAAGACACAAGGGCATCTGAGGCCAAATTGTGTCTATTCATCGTTTAATTGCATGACCCAATCTTTATAGTTGTTAAATTATATGCTGTTGTATAGGCCAATACATTTTAAGTATGTTAAAAGTTCTTCAATATTTGCATTGTTTCCTAGGATATGAGATAAATCAGGTGATACGTTAAGCCTGGAAATTGATTGAAAAGTGTTTGACCAGATGGTTGAATGCAAGGGACAATCAAGCAGAAAATGGCGGACTGTGAGCCGACTGTTACAGGATGAACACTGAGGTGGGATTTCTCCCAATAGCAAGTGGAGATGGGTATGATGTGTATGTCCAATTCTTAGCCTTGCCAACACCACTTCCTCACGTCTGTTTGGTCTGAAGCAAGAGAGCCACAGCTTTGGTTCTTGTTTTATTTGGTAAAGTTTGCTGTTAGTCTTCCTTTTCCATATCTGTGACCAGTTGTGGTAACATGCTTTACGAATAACAGGTTTGTAATCAGTGTATGGAATCTGAGGTTGTTGTGAGAGAGTGGGTTGAGGATGTTTAGCGGCAAAGTCTGCACTTTCATTTCCCGGAATGCCAGAATGGCCAGGGATCCAGCAAAAGCAGATTGACAGATTGGACATACTACAGGAAAATAGTTGGGAATGAATTTCTTTCAATATAGGATGAGAAGAGGAGAAATTCTTCCTTATGGCATTGATAGCACTGAGGGAATCCGTGTAAATTATTGCGGGTGAGATGCAAAGTTCAATAATCTTACTAAGTGCTAACTTGATGGCATAAAGTTCAGTAGTGAAGACACTGCATGATAAAGGTAGTGTGGCTGAAATTGTACATGTAGGAAAGACAGCTGCAGCACCTACCATACTATCAGTTTTAGACCCATCAGTATATATTTTACAGAAATCGGAGTTAAGATTAGCATGAGCTGAGTGCAACTGTCTCATGTTATTGGGAGATATGACATTCTTCCCCCACTGGAGAAAATGTGTGTCATGTGAGGCACAAACATACGTCCAAGGTGGAATAGGTGCAGTTGTGTTCTGAAAAATATCAGCTAAATCAATGTTCCAACTCAGAATAAGATCTTTGATCCTGAGAGAAGCAGGTCGATTTTCATGTGGCTTATTCTCATAAAAGGAATCCCACCGAGTGTGATAAAGATACTCCCAACTGGGGTGCGATGGAAGACTCTGGATCTTAGAAGCATAGAAAAGCAATAATGTTTTTCTACGAAGATGTAATGGAGGCTCGTGGGCTTCGATATAAAGACTTTGCATGGGAGAAGTCCTGAATGCGCCCAGAGCAGTCCTCAGGGCACTGTGCTGGATGACATTCAGCCGATCTAATGTGCTTTTCCTAGCTGAGTCATATACGGGAGAACCATAATCTAAGCGTGAGCGGATCAGAGATTTGTAGAGGTGAAGTAAGGAGTACCGATCAGCTCCCCACGACATGGATGAGACTGATCGAAGCATGTTCAACTGTTTTAGACAAGTAGTTCGTAGATATGTGATATGTGCTTGGAAGTTAAGCTTACTATCTAAAATCAGACCGAGAAATCTGATGCTGTTTACTACTGGTATTGGACAATTGTTTAGCCGTAATTCAGGATGGTGGTGGACAGCACGTTTCTTACAAAAGTGAGTGGTGGTAGACTTTTGTACAGCTAGACGATATCCGTTGCGTGACATCCAGGATTCAATTCTGTTAATGGCAAGTTGGAGTTGACGCTCAATGGTGTTCATGCTTTGCGATTGGCAGGAGATGGCGAGGTCATCCGCGTACATATATGCCTCCACAGTTTTGGGGATGTCTCTAGTTATGCTGTTGACTCGAATTGCAAATAACGTTGCGCTGAGTATAGATCCCTGCGGTACTCCTTCTTCCTGAATATGGGGTGTAGACAGTACGTTCTGATAACGGACCTGAAAAGAGCGGTGGCGCAAGAAATTCTGAATTATCTGAGGGAGATGACCCCTTAGTCCTAGATGATAAAGGTCCATAATAATACCATGTCGCCAGGTAGTATCAAATGCCTTTTCAATATCTAAATTGACCATGACTAGATGTTGCTTCATGACAAAGGCGTTGCGAATATTCGATTCAGTTTTGATAAGGACATCAAGAGTGGATCTGTTCTTACGAAAGCCACTCTGATGGTCTGTTAAAAGGTTCTCTGCTTCTAAGATCCAGGTAAGCCTCGTATGTACCATTCTTTCAAAAATTTTCCCCATGCAGCTTGTGAGAGATATTGGCCTATAATTGTTAACCAAAGAAGGGTCTTTGCCTGGTTTTGGTATGGCAAGTATGAGAGAATGACGCCAGGAAAGCGGATAGGCATTTTCTGAGAAGATTCGATTATAGAAAATTAACAGGGTACGTAAGTCCTCTTCAAGTAATTGTTTTAGCATGATGTAATGTACGTCGTCTGGGCCGGCCGCACTATTTGAAGATTTATTTAAGGATTCTTTGAGTTCTGTTATATTAAATGGTTGATTGTATGGAAGTGAGAGCTGTGTGGAGAAGTTAATTTTGCGGCGTTCTGCATCTGCCTTGATGCGCTGAAAGGAGATCGAGTAGGAAGTAGAAGCAGATATTGTAGAGAATGATTCTGCTAGCGCATTGGCGATTTCCTTAGGTGCCGATAGATCTTTCCCATTCCAACAGAGTATTGGAGAGGGTGGTCGAGTGAATTTTCCATTTAGTGCTTTAATTCTTCTCCAAATGAATCGTGGGTCAGTGTCTTTGGTGATAGTTGAGGCAAATGAGATCCACGAGTCACGTTTGGCTTTTCTCCTAATCTGCCTTGCTTTGGCTTTAAGTCTTTTGTATTCTATTAGATTATTGGTTGTCGGAAACTTACGGAATTTGTTCCAAGCACGGTTTTTCTCACGCTTGGCATTAGAACAATCTGTATTCCACCAGTTGTTATGGTGGGAGTACTTGTGAGGTTGTGACTTCGGGATTGAATTTTTTGCTGCATTTAGTATCTGATTGGTAATGTAGTTAGTTACGTCTTCAATTGGATGTTGCTGAACATAACTCCTGTCTAACTGGACCTGGGTACAGTAGCTCTCCCAGTTTGCCTTCTTGAACTTCCAGGTGGATCGGACCTCGAGATTTGCAGTTATCCGTGTTTGTAATGAGCAAAGGATTGGAAAGTGATCGCTGTTTAAAGGATTGTTTAGCACTGACCATGACATACTTGGGAGAATTGCTGGTGAGCAGATAGACAAGTCTATTGCAGAGGTAGATCCTGTAGATAGGTTAATATAAGTGGGAGATCCAGAATTTAGTATAGTTAGGTTGTTATTATTCATGAATGTTTCGATTAATTTGCCTCTTGTGTCAATCGCTGGCGACCCCCATAATGGATGGTGGCCATTAAAGTCACCAAGAAGGCAGATTGGAGATGGTAGTTGCATAACCAAATTATCAAGATCTGTATTTGAAAATGGTTGAGAAGGGGAAATATAAATAGAAGTTAGGGTAATTGATATACCGATTGAAATACGTGCTGCCACAGCTTCTAGACTAGTTTGTAACTGAATTTGCCTGGACGGTATGTTTGATTTTATAAGCACAGCTACTCCTCCGCGAGCAGGAGACTCCGAAATCCTGTCTTTTCTATATATTGTATAATTTGTAAATTTTGGTGAAGCTTCAGATGATAAGAAAGTTTCTTGTAGACATACTCCTATCGGATTGTATTGAATCAGTAAATCTTTTATGTCATCAGAATTGCTTCTTAGTCCTCTGCAGTTCCACTGTATGATATTAGACATTATTTGAGTTTAGTTGTGGTCGATTGTTCTGACTGTTTTTTAGAAGTGGAGCATTTCGATCTGTCTTGCTTTATTTTATCTTTTTTCGGAAAATAGGGGCGTACGGAATCCATGGTGTCATTTGCATGGAGTTCCAATATGGGCTCCCCATTATCTGAACGCTCATCTACTTCCATACTGTTGGTGGGAGTTTCCATTTTTTTTGAGCCTGTGTCAGATTTCCTTTGCTCTGTGTCATATGGGACCGATTCAGTATCACTAGGGATACTGATTGGGGTATTTGTAGCTTCGCTAGATTTATTTTGAGGATTTTCCTTTTTTGAATTTGAAAGAGTAGATTTAAGCCAATTAGTCATTGAGGTATTAGGCGGAATTGATACATCTGTTTGTGCTCCAGTAGATACATAGTTTCTAGTGCGAGCAGCGTAGGTTCGACTGCTAGGCATGCTCAACATAACTTGCCTACGTGCCTCAGGAAAAGAAACTTTATTTTCTATTTTATATTTTTGGATTTTTTTCCCTGTAATCCATAATTCGCAAGATTTGGAAAAGGCAGGGTGACTTCCCTTGCAGTTTGGACACGCAGCGGTTGCGGCCGAGCAATCAGCTTGAGTATGTTCTTTAGCTCCGCAGATGGGACAAATGGGGTCACCTCTACATGCCTGCTGTGAATGACCATATTTCTGGCATTTGAAGCAACGAACAGGATTCGGGATATATGGTCTAATACGACAATTCAAATAGCCAGCTTTGATTGAGGATGGTAAGTCTGGAGTACTGAATGTTAAAATGATGGTTCTAGTTGGAGTTAGATTCTCATCTTTTTTACTCATGATTCTTTTTACACTTGTTACCTTTTGACTACTAAGTTCTTGCAGTAGTTCTTCTTCGGAGACTGTAATTAGGTCCCACTCACTGATCACACCTCTTGATGAATTTAAGGTTCTGTGGGGAGTAACTGATACTGTCAGCCCCCCAAATGATGTTGTATTTAACAGCCGTTCAGAATGTTTTGAGGTGGCTGTTTCGATCAGGAGGTCTCCGGATTGTAGTCGCTTCACCATTTTTGGTGACCCTGCAATAGACTCTAAACACTTTTGTATCAAAAATGGTGATAACTTGCCTACAGGTTGGGCAGATAACGAATGTACCACCAAGAAATTCGGTATCTCATTTGGACATTTTGCTTCTGTTCGAAGCCTTTTTGGGTGAACAGAGTCATGGTCAATATCGGGAGTCTCTTGTCTTGAGCTCAATGGCTCTAAAGGGGGATAATTATTTGTATCCATGTTAGCTCCTTTTGGCCCTGGGGGTTTACCTTTACCACCCAGGTTACCGGCCCCGCCACGGGGAGGCAGGAGCAGTGCCGCTTGTGGCCAAGCGTATAGGTTAATATAGTTAGTAGGAGTACTAAATTAAAGAAAAAGGTTCTTTCCTTCTTCTGGGCTCACCTCTTAGTACTTTTAAGAAAATGAAGCTACTTAACGAAAAGGTTTAATAAGTAAGGGAGAAAGCAAAATAGAACCTAGTCGCTTACCAAAAAACGCTCTTTAAACGCACGAGAATCGCTTGGCCACGGAAACGCTTGGCACCCGGGGCCTCCAGAATTATTGCTGATTGAAATTTCGCCCATTTGGCTTTAGAAAATTTCCATTTTCTGCAGGGTTGGTCTATTGGTGATTGTGTAGTTAGCAGGTTACAGACAATTGGAAAATGGTCACTTCCCATTGGATCATCCATAACGGACCACTGAATGACTGGAAACAGTATCGGAGAACAAATCGAGAGGTCAATTACGGAAGTCTGTCCAGTAGGTAACTGTATATGGGTGTGTGTACCACTATTAAGAATGGTAAGGTTTTGTTTGTCTAGTAGAGTTTCAATCAGTCGGCCCTGTCTATCTAATTTAGAGGATCCCCATAAAGGGTGGTGGCCATTGAAATCCCCTAGCAAGCAGATTGGGGAGGGTAGCTGTACTAAAGGTTCTTCGATACCTTTATAAGAGTGGGTATTGTTTGGTGGCAGATAGACCGAGACTAGCGTAAATGCAATCTCAGCAATCAGACGCACAGCAACGGCTTCAATTTGGGTTTGAAGTATGATTTGGCTAGAAGGGATCTTTGAGTTAATCAAAATAGCTACACCACCACGAGCAGAGTCAGATGTATTGCGATCTCTTCGATAAACTGAGTAGTTTTTTATAGAAACAGAAATTTTAGCAGTTAAATAGGTTTCCTGGAGACAGAAACCCACTGGAGAGTAGCGTCTAATTAAGTACTGAATATCATCAATGTTGCCTCTAAAGCCTCTACAATTCCACTGTAAAATATAAGGCATTATTTGGGTTTAGAAGAAGCTGTTCCTGACGTGGCTGTCTTGTAGCGTTCTGGCTTTGGTTTATTTCTTTTTGGAAAGGTGGGTCGACCTGTGTCCATATCTTCTTCTTCTTCTTCTGCAAATATTTCAAGAATCGGATCTTCCTGTTTAGATGAGTACTCTTGATCCATCGATGTTTCCTGAATACTCTGTTTTGAAGTTGAACTGGGAATATTTGGAGTAGTAGCAATCACTGGTGAATGAGGAGATTTTGCTGGGATCGTAAGAGGCGTATTACTTGCTTGGTCTGAGTGCTTCTGGATATTGGACTGCTGCTGAGAAAGAACAGCTCGAGCCCAGTCAGAGATTGATATGTTGGATGGAACAGTAACATCAGTTTGCGTGGCTATTGTTTGATATTTTTTTGCAATACTGGCATAGCTACGGTTAGATATACTGGGTGCAATTAATTTTCTTGCTTCCTGATAAGTAACTTTGTTTTCGACTTTATATTTTACAATTTTTTTCTCCATTTTCCACTTCTCACATGTTTTAGAGTAAGCAGGATGGTTACCCTTGCAATTAGGACAAGTCATTTCTTTTGCTGAACAGTCATTTTGATTGTGATCAGAAGAGCCACAGTTGGGACAGGCTGGGTTCCCTCTGCATGCCGTCTGAGAATGGCCATACTTCTGGCATTTATAGCATCTCAACGGATTAGGAATGTAAGGACGAATACGACAATTTAGATATCCTGCTTTTACTGATGAGGGTAGATTTGGACTGCTAAAGGTAAGAATGATATTTCTGGTGGGTGTGAGTATATTGTCCCTTTTAGTCATAATTCTTTTGACAGCAATTACATTTTGCTCATTTAGCTCTTCTTTAATTTCTTCTTCTGTCACATTCAAAAGGTCCCAACTAGATATAACACCCTTAGATGTATTTAGGGTTGCATGAGGAGTTACCTTTACTGGTTTGTTTTTTTGTTTGTTTGTTTGTTTCGGGATTTATTGGGCGCATTGGCAACTATGACCATAGTGCGCCATACATATGATAGTTATGCATGTTATTTCTTCTCAATTACAGAAAATGGAAAAAGAAACCAGAAAATAATTTTTTTTCCCTAACTAAAGGAGGTGATATACTTTAATCATCTTCAGAAAGTTATATATGCTTGAGATATTTGTTTCATTGTTTAAAAGTGAGGTAAGTGTAGGATCTTTTGTTGTGGCTGAAGTGCAAAGAATCTGGCGTTCTCTTGTATATTTTGTGCATTCGACCAGAATGTGTTTCACTGAGAGCAGCGTATTACAGTGATGACATTGAGGGGGTATTTCTCCTCTTAGAAGATAACCATGAGTGATATTTGTGTGGCCTATTCGCAGTCGAGCCAAAATTACCTCTTGATGTCGGATTGAACTAAAGCTGGAAGGCCATCGCTCAAGGTTTGGCTTGATACTTCGAAGTTTATTATTAGGTTGATTTTCCCATGATAACTGCCATTGGCACATGCATTTTTTCTGGATTATTGGTCGATAGTCTTGATGAGGCACTTTCCACTTTTTCTCGGGTGGTAGGTGAGCTGATTTGGCAGCATTGTCCGCTAGTTCATTTCCAGGAATTCCCATATGTCCTGGGACCCAGCAGAAATGTATGTTTTTTCCAAGTTCTGATAAGCTATGTAAAGAGCTGACTATTCTTTTCACGACTGGGTGGGTGATGTTCATGGTGTTTTTTAGTGCTTGAAGTGCACTTAAAGAATCTGTGAAAATTAAACTGTTGTTAATATCAGAGGACTCGATATGATTCAGTGCAACCTGAATTGCTATTAGTTCGGCGGAAAATATACCGAACTCAGGTGATAACTGATAAGCTAATGTGATGTTTGGAAAAACTGCGGCGATTCCGACGTGGACATCATTCTTTGATCCATCCGTATGTACTATGGAAAAGCTGGGAAACTGGTCCAATACTGCATGGTATAGTTGCGAGAAGTTTTCTCTATGCAAAGTAGATTTATTCCATTCATGCAGATGTAAGTCACATGAGGGTGGAATGATATTCCAAGGAGCAAGAGAGGATGGGAGGCTATGTGCCACATTGTCTAAGGTTAGATTTAGTTCTTCTAAGAGGTGTTTTATTCTCATACCCAAAGGACGATTAGCATTAGGGCGGTTTTGATATAACCTACTGTGCTGTGATGTGAAAAGTATGGGCCAGTTCGGGTGCTCCGGCATAGATCTAATTTTATAGGCGTAACGTAGTATCAGTTGTTGTCGCCTGATTGAGAGAGGGGGTTCGTGTGCTTCAGCATATAAGCTATGTGTTGGAGATGTGCGATATGCCCCTAAAGCAACGCGTATTCCACTATGATGGATAGGGTCAAGCCAGCGAAGGGCACTAGGTCTTGCTGAACTATAGACTGGTGCTCCGTAGTCAAGTTTCGATCTTATTAATGCTCTATATAACCGTAATAAAGTAAGGCGATCAGCTCCCCAATTGGTTGCAGAGAGAACCCGGATGATATTTAGTTTTTGTTGACATGATGTTCTTAGTCTTTTGATGTGCTCAACGAAAGTGAGTTTATGGTCTAAAGTGATTCCTAAGAACCGTATGCTGGGATGAACTGTTATTTGTTGGCGATTCAGTTGTAGCTCCGGATTGGGATGGAGTTTGCGTTGGCGGCAAAAATGGATGCAAAATGTTTTTTCTGGACAAAGTTGAAATCCATTAGTCTGAGCCCATGAACAGATCTTATTTATTGCCACTTGCAACTGTCTCTCAATAGTATTCATATTTTTAGCATGACACCAAATACTAAGATCGTCTACAAACAGTGCTTTATCAACAGTGTCTGGAATTTGTCCGGCAATGGAGTTTATTGCAATTATAAAAAGTGAAGCACTGAGTACGGAGCCTTGAGGAACTCCTTCTTCTTGGGAAAATACTTGGGACAGTGAGGTTTTGAATCGTACCTGGAATGTACGCTTGCATAGGAAATTCTGTATGAAAATCGGGAGGTGACCCCGAAGTCCATGACGATGTAATTCACGGAGTATTCCATACTTCCACGTGGAATCATAGGCCTTACTGATATCAAAGCAGACTAACACATGGTGTTCCGATCTGAGGAATGCATTACGGATGGAATTCTCTAGTCTGACTAGTATATCTAGTGTAGATCTGTTTTGTCGGACACCGTATTGTGCAGAATGTAGCAGATTGAGATTTTCAAGGTACCAGATCAGTCGGCGGTTTACCATCTTTTCGAGAATTTTGCAAATGCAACTGGTCAAGGCGATTGGTCTATAATGAGTGGGATTTGTAGGGTCTTTACCTGGTTTAGGGAAGGCAAGGACCGTAGCGTGATGCCATTGATTAGGAAATTTATCTTCCAGGAAGAGTCTGTTGAATAGATGAAGAAGTAACTGTAATGATTCGGTACTTAGTTCCTGAATCATGGAATAGTGGATGTTATCTGGTCCTACAGCACTGCGTCTAGATGTTGACAAAGCTCTATGTAATTCGTGTATGGTAAAAGGTAAATTGTATTCTTCATCACCTTTTGAAGAAAAGTTTAACTTTTGTTTTTCTAAACTTGTTTTTAATCTTCTGAAGGTCGGCGTATAACTTTCTATTGCTGATGTTTTTGCAAAGGTTTCACCTAGTATATTGGCAATTCCAGCAGGATCATTTACATTCTGCCCTCTCCATTCCATGATGGGTAGGGGTATCGGTTTATATTTGCCACTCATTTTTCTGATTGCTTTCCAAATTTTATGTGTAGACATTGCTTGATTAATAGTCGAAGTGAAGCGGATCCAAGCAGCCTTTTTATTGCAGCGTCTAACATATCTCGCTCTTGCTCTAGCACGCTTATATTGAATGAGATTGGTTGTAGTTGGACTCCGGCGAAAAGAATTCCAAGCTTTGCTTTGCACTTTTTTAGCCACAAGGCATTCATCACTCCACCAGGTTTTTGGATGAATCGGTAATTTTGATGAGGATTTCGGTACGGTTTGTTCTGCTGCATGTAATATCATTTTGGTGACATATGTTTGTTTGTTTGTTTGTTTGTGTTTTATTGGCGCATCAGCAACTGAGGCTATAATGCGCCAAATACCGGTCATATATAAAAGGTTAAAAAATTCAGTGACCTAAGTAGTTAGGCCACCATGTCCATATGTATAATAACAAAGATATAAAAAGTGAACCAATAAATACGTAACAATAACGTAAATTTTTATATACAATTAAAAACTTTTATTAATTTGAAATAGCTAAAAACAGCAGACACGTTGTCGTTGTCGGATAAAATCTGACTGAGTGTATACGGCTCAGTCAGATGATTAAAAATGCTAGAACGGATATTGCTAAAATCTGGACATTCGATTAAAAGGTGTCTAATTGATATAATTGTGCCACAAGACGCACACATAGGAGGGTCATCAGCCCTCAGCAGAAAAGAATGTGTCAAATGACTATGTCCTATGCGGGTCCGGGCAAGAACAATTTCCTCCTTACGATTCCTGCGCAGACAAGACTGCCACGGTTCAATAACAGGCTTTATACGATGTAATTTATTCGCAGTCTGTCTATTCCACGAATCCTGCCATTGGGAATGTACCTTTTGATGTACTGTTTGCCTGTAGTCTGTATAGGGGACTAACAGGCAACGGTTATTATTGGGAAGTGCTGATTTGGCTGCGGCGTCAGCCAAATCATTTCCCCTAATCCCAATGTGGCTGGGAATCCAGCAGAAGCGGATGTCATATTCGCGTTCATGGAGAACGTGAATCTTCTGCTGAATGCTAGACAGAACTGGATGAGGATTATACCTCACAGATATTAAAGCCTGTAACATGCTAAGAGAGTCGGAATATAAAATGAACCGTTGGTATTGGCATTTACTAATATGATCCAAGGCTAACTCTACAGCGTGCAGCTCTGCAGTAAATATGCTGCAATCAGAGGGAATCTGCTCTGATATAGTGCTGTCTGTGAAGACAGCAGCAGATCCCACATATGATTCCGACTTCGAACCGTCTGTGTAGACTGGCGCGAAGTCGCAATATTCAGTTCGGTGAGCTGAATGAAGCTGCAGGTAGACACATGATGGCGTGTCCAACTTTCCCCAGTTTCTAAGCGACAAGTCGCATGCCGGGACACGAGCATGCCAGGGTGGAAAGGGTTGCTTTGATGTTTGGGCAACCTTGTCTACCTTGATATTAAGTTCTTTGAGTAGCTCTTGGAAACGAATACCAAAAGGACGATTGGCAGTCTTACGGGTATTGTATAAATTTTCCCATCGTGGTTCAAAAACGAAGGGCCACGTAGGATGGTCTGGCAGGGATTTCAATTTTAAAGCATACTTTAAAGACAACTGCTTACGTCGAAGTGACAACGGTGGTTCGTTTGCTTCGACGTATAAGCTCTGGACAGGAGATGTGCGATATGCTCCAGTAGCTGTTGTTGTTGTTGTTGTAGGGTTTTTTTTTGGCGCAAAAGCAACTTTGACCATATTGCGCCTATCTATTAATGTTTATGTGACAAGGAAGTTTATATTTCTTAAATGTGATTTATATCTGGTCAAAATATCCTATTAATTTTAAATAAGTGAATATATTTTCAATGTTGGAGTTATCGCCTAGGATTTGTGATAAGGTCAGAGGATCTTGGAAATTTATAGGGAGATGGAAGGCTGACTGTCGCGCCATGTGGTATTGTGGACATTCTATGAGGAAATGTTTTACAGTGAGTTGACAAGAACAGTGAAAACATTCTGGGGGGTTTGCTTTGGTGAGTAAGTGAAAGTGCGTGAGATGAGTATGTCCAATGCGCAGTCTCGTTAAAATGACTTCTTCGTGCCGATTTTTACGAAGACTCGATTTCCATGGCTGAAGTTCATGTTTTATTTGAAACAGTTTATTATTTGATTCATTTTGCCACATTTGTGACCACTGAGTATGGAGAATTTTTTTTATAATAGGCCTGTAATCGAAATGTGGAACTTTGTAAAGCTTTAGGTCTGTGTTTGTAGGATTCTTTGCTGCTCTATCGGCGCTCCAGTAGCAATACGTAGGGCCTGATGATGGACGGGGTCCAGCCATCGCAGGACACTGTCTCTGGCTGAGGAATATACATGGGACCCATAATCTAGTTTGGATCGCACAAGTGCACGGTAGAGCCGAAGAAGGATACATCTGTCTGCTCCCCAAGATGTAGAGGAGAGCGAGCGAAGCATATTAAGGCCTCTTGTGCACTTTGTGCGGAGCTGACGAATATGATCTAAAAACGTCAGTTTTTTATCGAATATGAGTCCCAAGAATTTTATGTTCGCTGCTACTGGAATGGCATTTCGTCCGAGCCTTAATTCAGGTTCAGGATGAAGATTACGCTTGCGACAAAAGTGTACGCAAACGGTCTTCTCCGGCGAGAACCTGAAGCCATTAGCAAGTGCCCAGGAATTCAGACTATCAATGGCTTTCTGCAGTTGTCTTTCAATAACCCTCATGTTGCACGACTGGCAAAAAATGCTAAAGTCATCAACATAGAGGGCACTGTTTACAGTCGGAGGAAGTTGTTCTGTGATGGAGTTTATTTTTATGGCAAAAAGCGTGACACTTAATACTGATCCTTGTGGTACTCCCTCCTCTTGGCTAAAGGAGCGAGAGAGTGAGGATCCCACACGAACTTGGAACGATCGATTGGCTAAAAAGTTTTGAATAAAAAAAGGCAGATGCCCTCTTAGGCCAAGGCTATGTAAGTCTTTTAAAATGCCAAATCTCCAAGTTGTGTCATACGCTTTTTCCATGTCAAAGAACACCGACACCAAGTGTTCCCGTTTTAGGAATGCATCCCGGATAGATGCTTCCATTCTAATAAGATGGTCCAAAGTGGACCGGTTCCGTCGGAAGCCGCACTGGATGTTGGAGAGAAGGTCATTTGATTCTAAATACCATAGTAAACGAGAATTGACCATTCTCTCCAGGATTTTGCACAAACAGCTAGTCAGAGCAATAGGACGATAATTGGTGGTGACTTTTGGATCCTTTCCTGGCTTAGGAAAGGCAAGAACGATTGCCTTTCGCCAGGAGTCCGGAAACTGCCCTTCAGTAAAGATTCTGTTATACAGAAGGAGCAGACAATCCATAGATTTTGGTGAAAGATGTTTAATCATTTCATAATGGATGCCATCTGGTCCAACGGCACTTGCTTTGGAAAGAGCGAGGGCTCTTTTCAATTCCACAATAGTGAAATCCCCGTTGTAGGGATAAATGCCCTTAGTTTTAAAGTTAAGTGCCTGTTTTTCTATTTTATATTTCAGGACCAGGAACTCTGGGGAATACGAAGATGTTGCAGAGATCTTAGAGAATGTTTCCCCAAGAGCATTGGCTATTGCAGTTGGATCTGCAATAGCGCATCCATTATAATCTAGGATTGCAGAAGGGTGGGAGGTATATTTTCCCTTCATTTTCCGGATTTTATCCCAGACTACCTTAGAGTTGGTAGACTGGTTAATAGATGATGTAAAACGGATCCAAGATTCCTTTTGACTCTGACGACGGATGTAGCGTGCTTTAGCTCGTGCACGTTTGAAGGCTATAAGGTTGTTCGTGGTAGGATATCGGCGAAATATCCCCCACGCTTTGTTTTGAGCCTTTTTTGCTGCTGTGCATTGTGAATTCCACCAAGGTTTGGGAAATGGTGGAAACCGGGCTGATGTTTTTGGGACAGCATTAGCAGCTGCTTGGACGATGATTTCTGTGATGAACTTTACTGCGTCATTGATCGGCTCTTGACTGACTGTGCTAAGATCGAAATTTGCCTGTTGTTGGAAGGCAGTCCAGTCAGCCTGATCAATCTTCCACCGTGGTAACCTAAAAGGAAGACATGGTCTCCCACTGTGTAACAAGGTTATCACAGGGAAGTGATCGCTTCCGTATGGATTCTCCTCCACTTCCCAGGTGAGTGAAGGGAGTAGAGAAGGGGAGCAGATAGATAGATCAATGGCAGAAAAAGTACGGGTAGGCATGTGGAAGAAGGTGTTATTTCCAGTATTTAGAAGGGAAAGGTCATTGTCATTGAGCATACGCTCAATGACTCGTCCCCTTCCGTTGACGTTAGCACTACCCCACAGGGTGTTATGTCCGTTAAAATCCCCGAGAAGTAAGAAAGGGGGAGGCAGCTGCGTTAGAAGATCATCAAGGTCTGCTGGGGAGATGTCAGTCCCAGGTGGCAAATAAACAGAGCACACAGTTAATAAAAATCCCACCGTAAGGCGAATTGCAACAGCCTCTATGCTAGTTGTAATTAGTAAGGACTGCACTGGGGTCTGGTTACCCACAAGGATAGCCCATCCCCCATGTACAGAGCCATCCGCAATTCTATCCTTACGAAAAATTGTGGTGTTATGCATCGTGGGATCGTCACTTGCCTTTAGATATGTCTCCTGCAAGCAAAAGCAAACTGGCTCGTGCTTTTGCAGGAGGGCCTTGATGTCATCTATATTTCGCCGGAATCCACGACAATTCCATTGTAGGAATTTAGCCATTATTTTGGCTTGGTGGGTCCGTCAGGCGGCTTCCGAGGTGCTGAGGGCTTACTTTTATCAGTCTTGGATTTATCTTTTTTGGGGAAGAATGGACGCTGTCCCGTGTCCATTTCCTCCTCCGCAAAGAGTTCCAAGACGGACTCTTCGGGTACCTCCTTCTGCTCGACATCCATCTTTTCTTGGGTACTAGGGGGTACTTCCCCTTTCTTGTTCTTTTCTTTAATAGTTAACTTTGGAACTTGTGGAGCATTAGGAGGTACCGATATAGGAGTGGCAGCTGATTGGTCCTTTTGTGCAGGTTTTTGAGAACTTAATAGATACCGCGCGATGGGAGTGAAAGACTCCTTTGGAGGAATGGTCATGTCCGTCTGAGTTCCAACGGAACATCTCCCTGCTACCTTCTGGGCGTAGGTAGGTCTGTTGATATTCAGGGGTTTGACCGATTTCCTTGCCTCCTGGTATGATATGTTAAGCTCTGCCTTCAGCCGTTGAATCTCTTTTTCTTCTTTCCACCTCTGGCATGCTCGTGAGTAGGCCGGGTGTTCGCCCTCACAGTTAATACAGGTGGGTTTTGCGGCTGAACATGCTGTTGTTTCGTGGTCCTTTGCACCGCATCGAGCGCATGCAAGGACTCCACGGCAGGCCATTTGGGAATGTCCATACTTTTGGCATTTAAAACACCGTAAAGGATTTGGTATGTATGGACGCACTGAACAGTTGATATATCCAGCTTTAATCTCCTCAGGAGGTTTAGGAGTGTTAAAAGTCAGGATAACGCTCCTGGTTTTAACAATTTTTCCATCCCTTCGCGCAGTGATTCTCTTGACGGCAATGACTCCCTGTGGTTTTAATTCGGAGCAGATTTCCTCCTCGTATACGTCGAGAAGGTCCCACTCCGAAATGACACCTCTAGATGAATTGAGTGTTCTGTGTGGTGTCACTGTTATAGGGATTCCTCCGATTGATGTTGTTCGGAGTAGATGTTCTGATTGCCTGTCAGTTTTGGTTTCAATTAAGAGGTCTCCAGAACGGAGCCTCTTAACTGATTTGGGGGAACCTGCTATCCCATCTAACCCTTTTTGAATGAAAAAGGGCGACATTTTACCAATCGGTTTTTCACCGGTTGAGTGCATAATTAGGAACCTGGGTACAGGCCCTGATGTTACTTCTGTTCGCTGCCTCTTTGTACTAATAGTACTATCTGGATCTTCATCTATGTTTGCAGATAGGGACCGGGTTGGGGCCCCTGAAGAAGTTAGTTTATCAGGATTCATGAGTTTTTTTAAGTGGTTCAGTGCCCGGGCTCCCCACCCACCACGGAGCCCAAAGGGACGCCCACTACCCGGCATGCAATAAATGCGCTCGGGAGTGGGACGCCAGGGCTACCCAGACACCATACCCGCACCGCCGCCAGCCTGAATCCTGTCCCTCGGACCATGAGGGTAGGGGCATGGCTTTGACACGGTTGACCCTCGCAGGCGAACCTACTAGCCGATTGATCCTAGCCGGGCCTTCCAGGACCACCCGTCTTGTCGAAGCAGGGGCCAAAGTGGTGTATTGAAGCTGGGCCCCTCAACCACCAGGATCCCCCTTTCCGAATTTCCACGGGTCGCAGCGCACGGCAAACACGCCGGATTCCATTGATGTAAGCCCGGAACCTAGGCTGTGGGCGTTGGATCCCAGTGATGCTAGTCTGGAAGTCCAGCAGCGTCACTGGGAGGTCCCCTCACCACGTACAGGTGCCCACGTCGAGGGGTTTGGTGACATAGTCAACTGCTTCGTCAGTTGTGAAATTTTGGATTATTTCGGGATCAAGCTTGGTTAATTTTTTATAGGACTGCCAATCTGCTTTATCAGTAAGCCAATGCGGAATTTTAGTAGGATGATGAGTGGGCTTATTAAGTAATTCAATTATTATGGGGAAATGATCGCTATGTAGCGGATCGTTGTTTACCGTCCACTTTAGAATAGGATATAAGGTTGCAGAACAGATAGACAAATCTATTGCAGTGCTTGTTCCTGAAGGAAGGTGAACGTATGTAGGTGAACCGTCATTTAGAAGAAGGAGGTTGTTATTGTCTAGACACTGTTCAATTAGTTTTCCTCTTTGGTCGATGTTGTTGTTACCCCAAAGACTGTGATGACCATTTAAGTCTCCCAGAATGAGGAAAGGTGTTGGGAGTTGAGCTATAAGATTGTTGAGATCATTTTGCTGGAGTGTATAGCTTGGTGGAATGTATAAGGAGCAGATTGTCATATGGATGTCAGCAGCTATACGGACTGCTATTGCCTCGAGGGGAGAGTTCAGTGAGACCTGTTTGGTAGGAATATGTGGGTTTGTTAAAATAGCTACGCCACCATGTGCGATATTCTGATTGGTTCTGTCTTTTCTAATAATGTTATAACGAGACAGTTTTGGTGTATTTTGGGGTTTTAAATACGTCTCTTGAAGGCAGAGACATATTGGTGAGTACGTACAAGAAAGATCGTATAGGTCATCGATATTGGCACGGAATCCACGACAATTCCACTGTATTATTCTGTTCATTATTTATCTCTTATTAGGCTTTCTGAGCGTTTTCGGGTTGTTGAAGTTTTCTGTTTTTCACTTTTGCTTTTATCTTTTTTTGGGAAGGAAGGCCTTTCGGTGTCCATGTCTTCTTCAACAAAAATTTGAAGAACAGGGTCATCTGCTGATTTTTCTTCAGTGTCCATTTGTTGTTGGTGACTAGAAGTTAGGATATGTTTTTCTTTGGGTCCTTGATCCGGACTCTGGACGTTTTCTTGTGGTATGGTAATTGGTGTATTTACAGCTTGGGTTTGAGTTGCACTGCACAAAGATTTTACGTAATTTGAGAAAGACTGTTTTGGAGGTACTGTTATTTCAGTTTGCGATCCGGTTGATTGGAATTTTTTGGTGGCTTGGGCATACGTAGGTCTGTCTGCATGAGTTGGTGGTGAGATGATTCTTTTTGCTTCTTGGTAAGAAACATTATGCTCAGTTTTATATTTCTGGATAAGTTTCTCACTTTTCCAGCGCTCGCATATTCTGGCATAAGCGGGATGATCTTTCTTGCAATTTGGACATACTGATTGAGGAGCATTACAGTTTTCGCAATCGTGTTCGATTGAACCACACTTTGCGCAAGTGGGGGTTCCCCGGCAAGCTGTTTGGGAATGTCCATACTTCTGGCATCGGAAACACCGTAGCGGGTTTGGGACATACGGTCTGACATTACATACCAGATATCCGGCCTTAATGGATGATGGACGATTCGGTGTGTTAAAGGTCAAGATCAGATTGCGGGTAGGGATCAGATTACCATCTTTTCTCGTGGAGATTCTCTTGACATGAATAACTCCTTGTTCTTTCAGTTCTTCTAGCATTTCTTCTTCAGTTACATCTAGTAAGTCCCAGTTTGAGATCACTCCTTTAGAGGTGTTTAGTGATCTGTGGGGTGTTACAGTTACTGGGAGACCTGCAAAGAAATTTGTTTTCAGAAGTCGCTCAGAATGTTTGGTATTAGATGTCTCAATGAGAATATCTCCTGATCTGAGTCTTTTTACGGATTTCGGAGATCCTGCTTTACTTTCCAATTCCTTTTGAATTCTAAAGGGAGAGAGTTTGCCAACTGCATTCTCACCAGTTGAATGGATGATTAGATAGGTTGGAATGGGATATGTCTCTGGCTCAGTTTTTTGGCGCTTTGCCGTTCCTGCTGTGGAACTGTCTTTCTTTTTTGATATCTGGGTTGCGTCTGGCAGCCCAGATGAGTCTGAGTTTGATTTACTCATGATATGCTCTTTTTGGCCCCGGGAGATTGTCTTTTTCTCCCAGGTTACCAGCCCCGCCACGTGGAGGCAAGAGCGGTGCCGCCTAGTGACCCAAGCGAAGAAAAGGGTTAGTAATAATTAAAAGTAAAAAGAGGGATTAAAGAAAGGTGGCTTTTCTTTCTAGGTTATAGTATTTGAATATATCTATTTAATTATAATATTCAGGAGTTATCGGAATTTCGAAACTCAGGAGAAACGTATTTACAATTAAGCGTACTAGATAATCACTCTGGAAAGGCGCTGTGGTCACTAATATCGCTTGGCACTCGGGGCCACCTTTACTGGAATTTTAGCAAAGTTTGTCATTTTCAAGAGTTTTTCAGAATGCCTGCAGTTGACAGTTTCAATTAGTAAGTCCCCCGATTGCAATCTCTTAACCGTCTTGGGAGACCCTGCAATACTTTCCAAGTGTTTTTGGATTAGAAAGGGGGATAGCTTACTAAGAGGCTGTTCTGATAATGAATGCATTATTAAAAATGCAGGAAACTCGGTCGCAGAGGAAATGGTTTTTAACCTCTTTGCTTGTGAGGAGTCATGTTCCTGTTCTGTGTCTAGCCGACTGCTTGTCGGTTGTAAAGAAGGAAACATATTTTGTTCCATTTTGGCTCCTTTTAGCCCCTGGCAGATGAACTTTTCTGCCAAGGTTACCGGCCCCGCCACGGGGAGGCAGGAGCAGTGCCTGGAGTGACCAAGCGAAATTAGTAGGAGTTAGTCTATTAAATATGAAAAATAAAGAAAGGTTACTTTCCTTCCTTGCTCTCTACCAGTACTTTTGATAAAAGAGCTACAAAATAAAAGTATTTCTCAACGAGAGGAACGTAAAAGAGAACACAGAATTCACCTATGGAAAAGTCGCAGTGAAATCACAAAGAGAAATCGCTCAGTCAATCGCTTGGCACCCGGGGCCCGGTCGCCCCGTCTGTGAGTGCCCAAATTTCTGGCACTTATAGCAGCGTAATGGATTTGGTATGTATGGTTTAACTCGGCAGTTAAGGTAACCGGCTTTGATCAATGTTGGTGGTTTAGGATTATCAAAAGTAAGGATTATAGTCCGGGTAGGAACTAGTACATTATCCTTCTTCGTGAGAATTCGCCTTACATTGATGACTCCTTCTTCTCGTAATTCTTGTTTGAGTTCTTCATCTGACAAATTGAGGAGGTCCCACTCAGTGATGACACCTCTTGACGTGTTCAAGGAAACGTGCGGTGAAACGCTGACCGAAATTCCACCAAAGGATTGTAATTTTTGCAGTTGTTCAGATTGTCTGGCAGTGACAACTTCAACCAGTAGGTCTCCAGATCTTAACCGACGAACTGTCTTGGGTGTACCTATTATGCTTTCTAGGCTTTTTTGCACTAGGAAAGGGGAGAGTTTTCCAACTGGTTGTTCTTGAGTTGAATGTATAATTAAAAAGGTAGGGGTTCGGATTCTGCCTACGTCAGTCTTTTGACGTTTTGCTGCGACAGAACCAGACTCCTCTTGTTCTTGCCTTGTTAGAGTTTCTTCTGTGTACCCAGTGTTTTTCTGGGTTTTATGGACTTCTTGCTCCATTTCGCCCTGGAAGGGAGATCTTTTCCCCTCCAGGTTACCAGCCCCGCCACGTGGAGGCAGGAGCAGTGCCACCTTTGTGACCAAGCGGTAGTGGGTTAGTAGTAATATGCAAAGAAAAAAAGGGGAAAAAAAGAAAGAAGGTTAATTTTCCTCCTGTTCAAGTAAAGTGATTTCTTTACTGAAGCTTATTTAATTGATTGTTAGTGTAACGCTGTAAATAAAGAAGACGATTTTACTTATTCAAGAGAGCGCAATTCACTGGCAAATACACTTGATCACAAAATCGCTTGGCACCTGGGGCCGTGCCTGGTGTGACCAAGCGAGTAGTAGTAGGGGGTTAGTAATAAAACTATGAAAAAAAAAAGAAAGGTGGCTTGCCTTTCTTGCTCTGTACAGGTACTTTTGTAGCAAGAGCAGTTATAAAATAAATAGATTACTTAACGAGAGGAACGCAAAAGAACTATATATCACTTTTTGGAAATCGCACTATAAGGCACAGATAAATCGCTCAGTCACAATCGCTTGGCACCCGGGGCCGGGCTGACTAGTAAGAGAGTGGATAATTAAGAACGATGGGCAAAGTTGCTCCATCAGATCAATCTTTTGTCTCTTTGGATTTTCGTTCTCAATATCCTGATGGTCTGTGTTAGCCATGTTTGCTCCTTTTAGCCCTTGGCAAGTGGTCTTACTTGCCAAGATTTACGGCCCCGCCACGGAGAGGCAGGAGCAGTGCCGCTAGGAGGCCAAGCGGTTAAAGTGTTAGTTCGTTAGTGGAAATAGAAATATATGGATAAATAAAGAAAGGTGAGTTTCCTTTCTGTGTTCTAACTTGTGGCTTTTAAGTGTAGAACGATATAGAAATAAAGCTGCTAATAGAAACGTACGAAATTAGAAATAACTTTAATCACTTTTGATGAGCACTCTATATATCGCAGAAAAATCGCTTGACCTCGAATTCGCTTGGCACCCGGGGCCTTTGAATAAGTAAGTCCCCTGATTGCAGTCTCTTAACCGTATTGGAGACCCTGCAGTACTTTCCAGATGTTTTTGAATTAAAAAGGGGGATAGCTTACTGAGAGGCTGTTCAGATTTGGTATTGGAGTTTAAGGGCACAAGGGCAGCTAAGGCCAAAATGTGCCAGATCATATATTCTTATCCTAAAGTAACATAATGTGTTCCATTTTGGCATTAGAGGAATTCATATATATGTATTTGCTTCAGAAAGGTATAGAGTGTAGCTAGGTTAGCACTATTGCCAATCATGTGGTTAAGAGATAACGGTTCTTGCAGTTGTGATTGAGAATGGAAAGTACTTCTGAAATGGGAATAGTGAGGACAATCTAAAAGCATATGCTTGACTGTAAGCGGTAGTGTACAATACGTGCATCGAGGTGGGTCATTCCCCATGAGTAGAAACATATGGGTTAGGTGCGTATGTCCAATTCTTAGTCTTGCTAGTATAACTTCTTCCTGTCTATTTTGTCTGAAGCTGGAAGTCCATAAGGCTGGTTCTTCTTTGATTTGGAGCAACTTGTTATTACTTTGTGCCTTCCATATTTCTGTCCACTGAAATATACAGACTTTTTTAATATGCTTCAAATAATCTCTGTATGGTATTTGGTAATTTGCTGGTGTTGTACTGTTTGGATTTTTGGCTGCCTGATCTGCTCTCTCATTGCCTAAGATACCAGAATGCCCTGGGATCCAGCAGAATTTCACTGAATGATTCCTACTTCGTAGATGGTTTAAACAGCAAATGATTTGTTTTTTGATTGGTTGTGATGTTGAAAATTGATTGCCCAAAGCAGACACTGCACTCAATGAATCAGTGTATATTATACTGCTAGCATTGTGGAGAGGGCTAATATTCTGTAAGGCTAGTTTGATTGCATATAACTCAGCAGTATAACTGCTGCATTCAACTGGTAGTGATATGGAGACTGTAAAAGACGGAAAGACAGCTGCGGCACCAACGGCAGAACCTGTTTTTGAGCCATCTGTATATATTTGGCAGCTTTGTATATTGTTTAGGGCATATTCTTTATGTAGTTGTTTGATATTTTCATCTGGCAGGGAGTTTTTTCCCCACTGCTGAAAGTGGGTATCACAGTGAGCGAGATTTACAGACCAGGGTGGGTCAGGAATATCGCTCTCTTGAAGAATGTTATCAAAATCAATATTCCAGGTGTGAATCAAATCTTTTAATCTAATACCAGTTGGTCTATTTTCAGTTGGTTTACTGTTATAGAAAGCTGTCCACTCAGGATTGGAAAGCAACGGTTGAACAGGATGGTCTGGAAGGCTTTGAATTTTAGCTGCATAATTTAGAAGCAACATTTTCCTGCGAAGGTGAAGTGGAGGTTCGTGTGCCTCTACATACAGACTGTGAACAGGGGATGTTCTAAATGCGCCAAGGGCAGTGCGAAGGGCACTGTGTTGGATGGTATTAAGTCTGCTTAACGCACTTTTCCTAGCTGAATCATATACGATAGCACCATAGTCTAAACGAGATCTGATAATAGCACGATACAAATGTAACAGAGTGTATCTATCTGCTCCCCATGTCATAGAAGAAATGGACCTAAGTATATTAAGTTTCTTTAGACAAACAGTTCGGAGGTATGTGATATGTGGAATGAAGTTCAGTTTGTTGTCCAATATTAAGCCTAAGAAACGAAGATTACTGGTGAGAGGGATCAAATGGTTTTTTAATTTGAGTTCCGGTTCCGGGTGTAGTTTACGTTTTTTGCAAAAGTGGACTGCAATAGTTTTTTGATCTGATAATCGATATCCATTCTGCATTGTCCATGCCTCCAACTTATTTATGGAGAGTTGCAGCTGTCTTTCAATGGTATGAATATTTTGTGAATGACAAGATATAGTTAGATCATCAGCATACATATATAGTTCTACAGTATTTGGGATGTTGTGTGTTATGGTGTTCAGTCTAAGTGAGAAGAGGGTAGAGCTCAGTACTGATCCCTGCGGGACACCCTCCTCCTGAGTGTAGGACCGAGAAAGTACAGATTGATAGCGGACCTGAAAGGTTCTGTGTTGAAGAAAATTTCTAATGAATTCTGGTAAGTGCCCTCGCAGTCCTATGGAATGAAGTTCTCTCAATATGCCATACCTCCAGGTAGTGTCGAAAGCCTTTTCTATATCGAGACTTACCATTACAAGATGTTCATTTTTGACGTAAGCATTACGGATGTTAGTCTCGGCTTTCACCATTAGATCCAAAGTGGCTCTGTTTTGTCGGAAACCAAACTGATTGTTGTTCATCAGTGCTTTAGTTTCAAGAACCCAGGTAAGCCTTCTGTGTATCATTCTTTCTAGGATTTTACTTAGGCAGCTGGTTAGAGAAATAGGTCGGTAATTTTCTGGAAGTGAGTGATCTTTTCCTGGTTTAGGAAAGGCTAAAATGATGGAATGATGCCAGGAAGATGGATATGTACCTTCAAGAAAAATCCGATTATAGAAAATTAATAGTAAATTCAAAGCCGTACTGTTTATATGTTTCAGCATTGCATAATATATACCATCAGGTCCAGCTGCACTGTTGGGTGATCTATTTAATGCTGTTTGCAGTTCAAATAGGTTAAACGGTTGATTATAGGCAATATATTGGGTAGTATGGAATTTTATTTTGTACCTTTCCGCCGAAGTTTTGATTTTCAGAAAGGAGTTGTCATATGCTGACGTGGCAGATGTTTGGTAGAAATTCTCTGCAAGGGCGTTAGCTATTTCTTCTTCAGAAGAAATTTCCTGTCCATTTTTGATTAAGATGGGAGAAGGAAGAGGTAGATATTTCCCATTTAATTGCCGAATCTTTTTCCAGATTAGACGACTGTTAGTATCCTTTGTGATAGTGGAGGCAAACTGTATCCATGATTCCTTCTTGGCTTTTTTTCTAATTTGTCTAGCTTTTGACTTTAGTCTTTTATATTGAATTAGGTTGTTGGTAGTTGGGAACTTCCGGAACAGGTTCCAAGCTTTATTTTTTTCCTTTTTGGCATTGGTACAAGCTTCATTCCACCAGTGTTTAAGGTTTTTGTGTTTACATGTGGAGGCTTGAGGTATTGCTTCAGAGGCAATGGTCAGTATTTGCCTGGTAATATGCTCTGTGACATCATTAATGGGTTGTAGTCTGATCAATTGGCTATCAAATGAAATACGGTTTGAAAACTTTTCCCAATCTGCTCTGGAGAATTTCCATTTTGAGCGGTTATCAGGGTATGATGTTTGAAGCGTTTGGATTCTGCATATGATTGGAAAGTGGTCACTATTATGTGGGTCGTTTAATACTGTCCATTCTATACTGGGATATAATATGGGAGAACAGAGAGTTAAATCAATTGCTGACATAGATCCAGAGGGAAGGTGTGTATAAGTATTTTCACCAGTATTCAGTAATGTTATATTCAGTTGGTCCAGTATCGTCTCGATCAAGTGTCCTCTATTGTCCATGTGGTCTGATCCCCACAATGGATGATGAGCATTGAAATCACCAAGGATACAAAAAGGTGGTGGTATTTGTCTTATGAGGTCTTCTAGTTCTTTAAACGTGCACATCTTGTTAGGTGGAAGGTACAGGGATACAAGAGTTAGAATTTGCCCAACTGATACACGTACAGCAATAGCTTCTAAGTGGGTTTGAAGCGGAATGTTTCTAGAGGGTATTTTACAGTCAACTAGAATGGCGACGCCTCCACGTGCAGATAGTGAGGAGTTTCTATCTTTTCTGTAAAATGTAAAATTTTTGATTGATGGAGTTACTTGTGGAGTTAGGTTAGTCTCTTGTATACAAACGGCTATTGGACCATATCGGGAGATTAAATCATAGATGTCATCGGTATTACTGCGTAAACCTCTACAATTCCATTGAACAATGTTCTGCATTATCGGGGTTTGAGGAGGGAAGGCGAGTCTGTCTGTTTCTTGTGAGTGGTTTGCCTTTGACGGTCATATTTCATTTTATCTTTTCTAGGAAAATTGGGACGTCCGGTATCTGTACTCTCTTCTACATCATCAGTTTGACCTGATGAAAATCCAGTCTCCATATCATCTTCTGCATGAAGATCAAGGACTGTTTCATCATGCGTAGCTATATTTTCAGAGTCCATTCTATTTGAGTTTGTCTTTTGTAATTCAGTGGCTTGTTGCCTTCGGGATTTATTAGACATTTTATCACATGATTTTATTTTAGGCGGAACTGTGATAGGGGTATTACTTACTTCATCAACTAGAACGGGTTTGGTGGTAGGTTCAGATGTTGATAGCACAGATCGTGCCCATTCTGCAATGGATGTATTGGGCGGAATTGATACCTCGGTTTGGGTTGAAACAGCTTGACACTTTTGTGTAACGGAGGCGTACGTGGTTTTTGCGATAGTTGACTTTATTTGCTTTCTTGCTTCTTGATATGTGACCTTATTCTCTGTCTTGTACTTTTGTATTCTTTTTTCAATTTTCCAGAGTTCGCATGATTTTGAGTATGCTGGATGGTCATTCTTGCAATTTGGACATTCCGGAGCCTTTGCAGTACACTCTGTTTGTGAATGATTTTTTGATCCGCAGTTAGGACAAGTAGTTTCGCCTCTGCATGTTGTCTGGGAGTGACCAAACTTTTGGCACTTGAAACATCTTAGAGGGTTTGGAATGTATGGGCGTATACGGCAGTTTAGGTAGCCTGCTTTAACTGAGGTCGGCAAATTTGGTGTACTAAAGGTCAGTATAATATTACGTGTGGGAACAAGATTGTCATCCTTCTTTATCATAATTCTTCTTGCTTGAGTTACTTTCTGTTCTGCTAGTTCCACGACTATCTCCTCTTCAGTTACGTTCAACAAATCCCACTCACTTATTACTCCTTTTGAGGAGTTCAAGGTGTTATGTGGTGAGACTTTGATTGGTATTCCGCTTATAGATGACATTTTTAGTAAAAATTCTGAATGCCTTGCTTGAGTGGTCTCAATTAAAAGATCTCCTGATTGGAGCCTTTTCACCATTTTCGGTGTACCTGCTGCATTCTCGAGACATCTCTGGATGACAAAGGGAGAGAGTCTGCTTAGCGGCTGAGTCGATAAGGAATGTATAATCAGAAAAGCTGGTGGTTCTGATTTGTTACTATCCTTTTTCATTCTTTTTGGAAGATTGGCATCGTCTTCCATTCTGCGGGTCTCAACATGTTGAGAGCCTGTTGGCTCTAGTGGTGGACATGTATCACAGTCCATTGTTGCTCCTTTTAGCCCTGGGAGTGAGAGCTTTTCCTCCCAGATTTCCGGCCCCGCCACGTGGAGGCAGGAGCGGTGCCACCTAGTGGCCAAGCGGTTGGAGAGGTTAGTTTGTTAGTGCAAAAATTAATAAATGTACTAGGAAAAGAAAGGTAATTTTCCTTTCTGGGTTCTTACTTAGGATCTGTTAAGTACAGAACCACTTACAAAGAAATGAGGATGCGAAAGCACTAGAAAGTAAATATAACCAAATCACTGAGAAAGAGCACTATATCTCACTTGGGAAAATCGCTTGGACACTATCGCTTGGCACTCGGGGCCGCTGTTCAGATAGTGAGTGCATTATTAAGAATGCAGGTAAGTCTGTCGCCGAGGGATTGGTTTTCAACCTCTTTGCTTGCGACGAATCATGGTCATTTTCTGTGTTTGGCCAACAGCTTGACGGCTCTAAAGTTGGAAACATATTTTGTACCATGTTGGCTCGTCTTAGCCCCTGGCAGATGGACTTTTCTGCCAAGGTTAACGGCCCCGCCACGGGGAGGCAGGAGCAGTGCCTGGTGTGACCAAGCGAAAAGTAGTAAGTGGTTAGTAGTAAACTAGAAGAAATAAAGAAAGGTGCCTTTCCTTTCTTGCTCTCTACAAGTGTTTTTGTTACAAGGGCTGTTTTTAAATGAATAGATTTATTAACGACAAGAACGTAAAATAATTATAGATCACTTTTGGGAAATCGCAGTAATAGCACAGAGAAATCGCTCAGTCACATTCGCTTGGCACCCGGGGCCACTACAACTTCTAAAGAGGTTTGTAGTTGGAGATGTCTTGACGGTATGTTAGTTTTGATAAGAATAGCCACCCCACCACAAGCAGGAGTGTAGGAATCCCTGTCTCACCTAAACATAGTATAATTTTTAATTTTCGGAGAAACTTGTGGTGATAAAAAGGTTTCCTGTAAACATACACCTATTGCTTTAGTTTGTATTAGTAAATCATTCAAGTCATCTATATTACTGCGTAATCCTCTACAGTTCCATTGAAGGAATTTATTCATTTGATGGATTTACTTGAGGAAGATTCATCTGACTGTTTTTTCTGGGAAGGTTTCTGTCTGCTTAGTTTTGATTTTTCATTTCTGGGAAAGGTTGGGTGTCCTGTATCCATGGTATCACTAGCATGTAACTCTAGTACTGTCTGTTCATCCTCGGACTGAACCTCCATTTCCATGTTGCTAATCCTTGGTTTCGCTTTCTTCTACTATAAATATAGTACTCGAATGAAAAAGTAGTTTGATGATAGTTAATTAAGAAATTTAAAAATTAAATGTCTTTTTAGCTTTCCAAAATGTACGAATTTTTCAAAAAGGAAAGAAAGATTAAAACATCCAAATGCATTTTAATAATATAGGTTACTTAATAGATACTTCCGGTTGTAGCGCATCAACACACTAACATAGCAAATTCATTTCCGTTACGAACCACACCCAGTTTATCGATGTGTCGTGGCACTTTTGCCACGACACATCGATTCATTTTATAACTAAATTCGAAATTACATTTCGGTTTCTTATGGATTAATGAAATTGGGTTGGACTGTTAAACTAAATAAAAAAAGAATATATATATATATATATATATATCCGATAATTCAAAATAAAACAAAATAAAAACATAAGCCAGTAGTATGGCAAAAAATGGAGAGCGAAAAATTAACATAAAAGTAACGTAAAATAAAATAAACCAAACAGGAAAGTGAAAGTGAAGGTGATAAGACATAAACCGTAGCCGATTGTCCCCTATATAATTTAGCACTTTAAATCAAATTAATAAAACCGATGTCAAATTTAAAATAATGCCAATTATAATATAATTTAGCGGTACCCCCCTCGAAGGTACCAGTTCCGAAAAACGTGAAATATCACCAAAAAAGGGGTTAAAACTACTATTGGCTTATGTTTTTATTTTGTTTTATTTTGAATTATCGGATATATCTGGGCTTCATTTGGAGGATGTGCATATTGCTGCCTCTAATGATAGCTTAATATTTATTTATTTTCTTATTTTATGTTAAACTTTAAGCCATTATTTATATATATATATATATATATATATATATATATATATATATATATATATATTATTTATATATATATATAATATATATATTATTTAAATATATATATATATATTTTTTTAAATATAATATATATATATATTATATTTAAATAATGGCTTAAAGTTTAACACAAAATAAGAAAATAAATAAATAATTATTATTAAGCCGTCATTAGAGGCAGCAAAATGCACATCCTCCACATGAAGCCCAGATATATCCAATAATTCAAATAAAACAAAATAAACACATATAAGCCAGTAGCATGGCAAAAAATGTAGAGCGAAAAATTAACATAAAGGTAACGTAAAATAAAATAAACCAAACAGGAAAGGGAAAGTAAAGGTGATAAGACATAAACCGTAGTCGATTGTCCCCTATATAATTTAGTACTTTAAATCCAATTAATAAAACCGATGTCAAATTTAAAATAATGCCAATTATAATATAATTTAGCGGTACCCCCCTAGAAGGTACCAGTTCCAAAAAACGTGAAATATCACCAAAAAGGGGTTAAAAGAACTAATAAAAGCAAAACAAAATATCAAAATAATAGACTGACCATCATGCCCCATATCGACAGAGGACCACGAAATCCTCTGCATGGATGGATCGATTGGAGTAGGAGGAATGGAAGGTTGCATGCTTCGATCTTTTCGCCTTTGCGACGATTTGTACGGCGATTGAAATGCAGCGATTCCATGACCATTATTGGCCTCGTGGTCCTCTGTCGATATGGGGCATGATGGTCAGTCTATTATTTTGATATTTTGTTTTGCTTTTATTAGTTCTTTTAACCCCTTTTTGGTGATATTTCACGTTTTTTGGAACTGGTACCTTCTAGGGGGGGTACCCGCTAAATTATATTATAATTGGCATTATTTTAAATTTGACATTGGTTTTATTAACTGGATTTAAAGTGCTAAATTATATAGGGGACAATCGGCTACGGTTTATGTCATATCACCTTTACTTTCCCTTTCCTGTTTGGTTTATTTTATTTTATTTTCCATTACCTTTATGTTAATTTTTCGCTCTACATTTTTTGCGTACTACTGGCTTATATGTTTTTATTTTGTTTTATTTGAATTATTGGAGATATATATATATAGAGAGAGAGAGCTGTAATTTGTAGTAAATTATTTCGCGTTAAATGCGCAGTATTTATTTAATTTAATTCCAAAATTTCAGACAATAGACTGATTAATATGTTTATATGCTTACAGTTATCGCAGTCAGAAAATTAATTAAAATAATAAAACATTAGTGTTGCCTAAAATTAATGATATTTAATGCACTAATATTAACTATTACGATTCTGTAATTTAAACTGAAATTTAAAAGGAAAATTACTAAACTTAAGACAGCTAACTACAATATAAGTTTCCTGAGCTAAATTTCATCTCGGGTTTAGACTTAAGTAGTCTTTGGGTGGTCCAGGTTCAGATTTTAAACCGAAGCGACTAATGATATGAAGTGTAAGTGCATTGAATATCTACTATGGTTTAGTTGACTGTTATGCTGGGTGAAATATTCGAGGTTCCGAGAGAGGGGGAGGAAATGCAACCCTCTGTCGATTAACTCGGGCGAGGGATGACTATGGAAAGAGAGCAAACCATTTCATTGACTCAGAGGGCATTCTGGTGTTAGCAAACATTAATTGTGATGGCTAACTACACAGTTTGTTTATTGGAACTGAATAATGACGCTTAATTAATTATCCAGAACTATTCTCGTAGTAAACTTTCGCAAACTAAGAGAATATCTCTCTCACATCACATTTAAAAAATAACAATCTCTTAAACTCTTCTCACTACTTGAATTTTATTTACCACAAAAATATTTTCTTAAAGTCCTTATTTTTGTACTGCACTATTTTCTCCTGAACTCTAATACATCTGGCTGAGCTCTATTTTCATTTTGCGAATTTATAAAAATATTCAAAACAACAATGATAAATCCGCTTGTGCACCGTGGCATCACATGAATTCAAATTTATCCTTGACTAATCGATAACGTCACGCAGGTGAATTTTAGACGAAGGTGTTTATGAAATCACTCCACCGGAACGAGTCATAGCAATGCCGCGTTCTGTTATTCATGGCACCTACTTCTGAAACCAAAAACCAAAGGGGGAAATGTGCGTATACTACCTGGCCAAAATTATATGCTTTCAACCGTCTACACAGAACAATAATTTAAAATTATACTTCATTAAAAGCAATTTAATGAAGTTGATTCCATCATTAAAGCTATTCGACACAACAGAAGTAAGAAGAATTTAATATATATACAGAGTGCTGCCTTAAATAGCTGAAAGCGATGAGCAACTAAACGAAATTAAAACCTTACTGCACTCTTCAGTATATTCATCGCTTGATGCAAAACAAAATATTCCTTTCTTTATATATATTAATGTCAATGGTATGAAAAAGAAAAACGAGTATCTGTTTACAGCTTTACACGAAATCAAAGCGTCTGTTGAACATTTTCCAGGATGACCTTTTGCCCTGGTCAACCGGGAAGGGCCGGAACTATTCAAGGCTAATAGCAACTGAAAAGGGTTGGCCAGAGAAATAAAATCATCACCGTGAACCGCAATGTCGAAGTTAATTAAAACAGATATAGTTGTATTGTTGTTGTTGTATTTGAGGTTTTTGGCATAAGGGCCTCTTGGGCCATATTGTGCCAACAGATCTAGTAATGCCTGCTTTGAGTAGGAAAAAGCATTGATACAAATTAATTTTGATATTAATTTTTAGTGCAAGAAAAACGGATAAAGAATGCTTTTCTTCTTAGCAGTTTTCAATTTCTTTTACTGTAGTTATTCAACAATTTTCGTGTGTGTGTTTGTGTGTGGTATGGGTGTTTAATGGCGCACAAACTGCTGTGGCTATATTGCGCCTATTCATAGATATTTTGAAAAGATAAAATAAATAATTAATTAATGTGAACACGGTTATATCTCATTTCATGCCAGAAACTAATCATAGTCGCTTATACATTCCTATTTGTTTCAAATAACAGAAAAGTTCATTAATATTGGCATTTTCACCAATGATATTATTTAATGTTATCCGTTCCCGGAAATTAGCCAGAGAATGAAATATTGAAGTTCGATGTTGTTGATAATGTGGACAGTCAATCAAAATATGTTTGACTGTTAGATGTTCAGAGCACTGTGAACAAAGAGGAGGATCATCGCCTGTGAGTAGATGGAGGTGAGTCAGATGGGTATGTCCTATTCTAATCCGTGCGAGTACCACTTCTTCTCGCCGAACTGTCTGAATGCATGAGGGCCAAAATTTTGGGTCCTGTTTCAACTGGAAAAGTTTGTTATTTGTTTGTTTATGCCATAGCTTTGTCAGTTGTTCATGGTATGCTGTTTGAATTATAATATTATAATCAGAAACAGGAATACAAACAGAGGTTAAGTCTAGTGTTGACGGATTTTTAGCCGAAATATCAGCCAACTCGTTCCCTTTGATGCCTGAATGTGCTGGAATCCAGCAGAAATTCACACGCTGCTGACGATCTTCAATTTTCAACAGCAAATACTTGATTTGATTTAATATAGGGTGATCCTTATGAGAGAAATTCTGCATTGCTCTAATTGAGCTGAGAGAGTCGGTGTAAATTAAATATTTTGCAGATGGGTGAAGAGTTAAATTTTCTAGAGCTAATTGAATTGCATGTAATTCCGCTGAAAAGCTGCTGTACTCAGGTGGAAGAGAGGCTGATATGATAGCGGAGGGAAACACTGCTGCTGCTCCAACAGTTGAATGAGTTTTGGAACCATCAGTATATATCGGTAAGAAGTCAAAATAGTTTTGAATATGGCTAGCATGGAGTTGCTGCACATTCAAAGTCGGTAAACAATTCTTTCCCCATTGTAGAAAATAATCATCGCAGGCTGGTTGAGGAAATGGAATCCATGGTGGGTGATAATAATTCTTTCTGTGCTGCATTGGTATTGGTATTGTTATTTCTGGCGCAAGGGCTACTAGGGCCATATTGCGCCTATCAAGGGTAAAGGGGTTCAGATATTGTGATTATAAAATCATGTCAGATGCGGTCATATAGCTGTATCTCTTTGAGGAAGCAAAAAAATTCTATTAGATTTGCATCATTGCCTATAATGTGACGAAGTGTTAAAGGTTCTTGAAGATTTCGTAGAGTACCGAATGAGGCTTTTCTGGCAGCAGTATATAGTGTACAATCAATGAGAATGTGTTTGATAGTGAGAAGAGAGTTGCAGTGAGTACACTTCGGAGGATCGTCTCCTGTGAGTAGATAAAGATGGGTGAGGTGACTGTGACCGATTCGCGCTCTGGACAAGACGACTTCTTCCCTTCTGTTTACACGGAAACTGGAAGCCCATAACTGTGGTTCAGATTTTATTTGTAGGAGCTTGTTCTGCAGTTGAGCTTGCCACAAAAGTGTCCACTGTTCTTTACATACATGTCTTATATAGGATCTGTAGTCAATATACGGAACGTAGTAATTCGTCGATGCTATGTTGGATGATTGTTTTGCTGCATAATCCGCTTTTTCATTCCCTGATATCCCCATGTGGCCTGGGATCCAACAAAAGATGACTATTTGCTGGTGTTCTTGGATATGCATCAGCCCAGATTTTATTGTTGCTATTACAGGATGTGTTGGCGAGGAGGAATTTTGCAAGGCTATAAGTGCACTCTGTGAGTCTGTATATATATCACAGTTTTTTGGATGGACAGATGGAGGATATTTTCTAAGGCAAGGTTGATGGCACATAATTCTGCTGTATAACTGCTGCATTCAGTGGGCAAGGAAACAGAGATAGTGTTATGGGGAAAGACGGCTGCAGCCCCGACTCCACTTTCAGACTTTGATCCATCAGTGTATACTTTTGTAAAATGTGGATAATTTTGTGTGTGAGCAGTATGGAGTTGTTGCATGTTGATATTAGCAAGCGAATGTTTTCCCCAGCTTAGGAAATAGCTGTCACAGGACGCTTTAATAGAATACCATGGAGGATCTGCACTGTTTGAATCTTGGAGGACTTTGTCAAGATGTATATTCCACGTTTGCGATAATGCTTGCAATCTGATGCCAGTAGGTTGAACTGCTCTAGGTTTGTTTCTATAGTGCATAAAGAACTGTGGATCATTAAGTATTGACCTAATGGGGTGAGTAGATATACTTTGAATTTTGGCCGCATAGTTTAGGAGTAACATCTTTCTCCTGAGTCTGAGGGGAGGTTCATGGGTTTCAATATAAAGACTTTGTACTGGCGACGTTCTATAAGCACCTACAGCAATCCTGAGAGCAGAATGTTGAATTGGGGAAAGACGTGCTAACACGCATTCCCTAGCGGAATCATACACCGGGGCACCATAATCAAGGCGAGATCTGATTAGAGCTCTATATAAGTGAAGTAGGGTGCAACGATCTGCACCCCACGATGTAGAAGAAATAACTCTTAGCAAGTTCATTTTTTTCTGGCAAACAATCCGTAGATGTTTAATGTGTTCTTTAAAATTCAATTTATTGTCAAAAATCACACCAAGAAGACGAACGCTGTTCACAACTGCGACAGGTTGGTTTCTTAAATGTATTTCTGGATCTGGGTGCATCTTTCGTTTGTTACAAAAATGAATGACACTAGATTTCTGATAGGACAGTCGGTAACCATTCTGTGTCATCCATAGTTCGATATTATTGATTGATGTTTGAAGTTGCCTCTCAATAAAACTCATGTTTTGTGAACTGCAAGAGACCGTCAGATCATCAGCATATAGGTATGAAGTCACTGTATTGGGAATAATTTTAGTCAACTGATTTATTCTTATTGCAAACAAAGTTGCACTAAGAACAGAGCCCTGAGGGACTCCTTCTTCTTGTATATATGTTTTGGAAAGGACTTGCCGATAGCGAACTTGAAAGGTCCTCTGCTGTAGGAAATTCTGTATGAAATAAGGTAAGTGACCTCTCAGATCCAGGGAATGTAGATCTCTTAGGATGCCAAAACGCCAAGTGGTGTCAAAGGCTTTCTCTATATCGAGACATGCCATGACGAGATGCTTATTTTGAATAAATGCATTCCTAATATTAGTTTCTGCTTTGATCATAAGATCCAGCGATGATCGGTTTTTCCTGAAACCAAATTGATTATCAGATATCATGTTTTGGGAATCAAGGTACCATGTTAGTCTACGGTGTATTATTTTTTCTAGGGTTTTACTTAAGCAGCTGGTGAGAGAAATGGGTCTATAATTATTAGGCATAGAGAGATCTTTTCCTGGTTTGGGTATTGCCAGTACAAAAGAGTGACGCCAAGAACTGGGGAATGAATGTTCTATGAAGATGCGATTATAGAATGTCAGAAGCGAAGATAGCGATTTATTATCTAGATGCTGTAGCATTATGTTGTATATTCCATCAGGGCCAGCAGCGCTGTTCCTTGCAGTGGATAGAGCCTCTTGAAGTTCTAGCATAGTGAGTGGTTGATTGTACGGTAGAAAGGATTTGGTTCTGAAATTCAGGTGGGATTTTTCTGCTGAAGTCTTAATCTTTTGAAATGATGATTCGTATGCTGTTGATTGAGATAACTGTGAAAATACTGCGCCTAGGGCATCTGCAATCTCTGCAGGAGTAGACAGTTCCAGCCCGTTCCAGGTGATAAGTGGAGAGGACAATGGGTGAAATTTGCCATTTAATTGCCTGATTTTTTTCCATATAATTCTTACGTCAGTATTTTTATTAATTTCAGTTGCGAATCGAATCCAAGAGTCTTTTTTTGCTTTTTTCCTAATATGGAGAGACTGCTTCTACAGGAGAGACTGCTTCTACAGGGATGGGATACACTTAAATAGAAAGGGTGCAAGAATGTTTGCTGATGCTATCGAGGCAATGTTAGGTGGGTCGGAAAACTGCTAGATTGGGGGGATACAAGGACTAATAGATTAACAGTAGCCACTGGCAGAGGTGAAAGTGATTCTTGCACTGCTTCTATTGGAATGAGCCGCAGCCTGGAAAATAAGATGCAGGATATTTCAGAGACTGCTGGGAATCATTGGGGTACAAGTAAACACATGGGTTGTGTTAGGGTAGCTAAGAAAAAGAACAGGTGCATGTATACTTGTGTGTACACCAATGCTAGGAGTTTAGTAAATAAATTTGATGAATTTGAGGTATTGCTCAAAACATCAAAGGCAGATATTGTGGGGATTTCAGAGACGTGGTGTCACACAGATATAAGAAATGCAGAACTGGAATTTGGGGAGTACAATGTCTACAGAAAGGATAGACAGGATAGGAAGGGGGGAGGGGTTATGCTATTAGTTAAAAAACACATAAAATCCAAGGAAGTGAAGCCAGTCGACATCGCTGGACAGTGCAGTGTCGAGTCAGTTTGGTGTGACATAAGCATTGGGAGATCAAAATTGAGAGTAGGAGTGTGCTATAGGCCTAATGACTCTGATGAGTATAATAAGAAACTGTTCGGAGAAATAGAGTGGGCCAGTAAATCAGAGAGTCTTATAATGGGGGATTTTAATTTCCCAGATATTGACTGGAATTTGGGGGCTGGTCACTCACACAGTAGCAAGGCTTTTGTGGATTTATTGGATGATTGTTTTCTACATCAGCATGTTCGGGAGGCAACTAGAGGGAGGAATACTCTTGATTTGATTATCAGCAGTGATTCTTCATGCATTAAGAATCTGCAGATAAATGAACCACTTGGTGGCAGTGATCACAGTGTGCTGAAGTGGGAGTTACTCAAAGAGGTAACTACCATTAGGGGTAAAGGGAAGGGGTATTGCTTTCGTAAAGGCGACTACAATGGACTGAGACAGTATTTAAATTCTATACAGTGGCATCAACTGATGATATTGCCAACAGCAAATTCAAAATGGGAAGCATTCAAAGAACTTATCGTGGAAGCTACTAGGCTTTACATACCAACTAAGAAATATTGTTCAAGGTTTAGGCCTAAATGGTTGTCAGATGAACTAATGAGGCATATGGCAGAGAAGAAAAATGCATGGGATACATACAAATTAACACGTGACACGGACGCCTATGATAGATACAAGTTGATCTGTAACCAAGTTACAAAGGAGGTTAGGCAGGCGAAGGCAGATTACGAGAGATCCTTGGCAAGGGATGCGAAGAAAAACAGCAAAGAGTTCTTTACTTATGTAAACTCTAGAAGGAAGGGGATGAATCAGATTGGTCCACTTGAGATCGATGGGTCAACTGTTGATGACCCTGCTCGGGTAGCTAACAAACTAAATGAATATTTTGCATCGACATTCACACATGAGGAGTTATTCAGCGAGGGGAATGCCAGAGGTGTATTCAACTCTAGCAGTAAGCTAGAGAATCTTGTAATAACTGAGAGCAAAGTGGAGGAGAAATTGTTGAAGATAAACACAAGAAAGGCACCTGGGGTGGATGGGATCTATCCAGTTATATTAAAGGAGGCAGCAAAGGAGGTAAGCAAACCCTTAGCCATAATTATGAGAGCTTCCTTGGACTCAGGGGAGGTACCCATTGACTGGAGATGTGCAAATGTGACCCCAATTCACAAAGGGGGATCAAAGGCTGACACAAGTAATTATAGACCTGTGAGTTTAACTTCTGTTCCCGGAAAATTAATGGAGGCACTGGTGAAAGAAGCACTGCAGGATCATCTAGACAAGACTTCAGTTATAGCTAGGACACAGCATGGTTTTGTTAAGGGGAAGTCTTGCCTGACCAATTTGATTGGATACTATGATGCAGTCACAAAAGAACTGGATGCAGGGAATAACTTTGATATTATATACTTGGATCTTAGAAAGGCTTTTGATACTGTTGCACATGGAAGACTGCTGCACAAATTGGAGCAGTGTGGCATTGGAGGCAAGTTGCTGCTATGGATAAAGGGGTGGTTGAGGGGGAGAAGACAGAGAGTGGTAATCAATGGACACTGCTCATCGTGGACTAATGTTATTAGTGGAGTCCCTCAGGGTTCAGTATTGGGGCCTTTATTGTTTTCTGTATTTATAAATGATATTGATGATGGTATATCAGGCTTAATGTCCAAGTTTGCAGACGATACGAAGGTTGGCAGGGTTGTCAAGGACACTACTGACACTATGCTGCTGCAACAGGATTTGGAAAGGTTGAGCAGATGGGCTTCGAGGTGGCAAATGAAGTTTAACATTGACAAATGTAAAGTACTACATATGGGAAACAGCAACCCCAGAGCAACGTATCAACTCTGTGGTACTACACTGACAGTGGTAGAGAATGAAAGGGACCTGGGGGTGGTGGTGCAGGCAGATATGAAGTTCTCTGAGCAGTGCAGACGAGCTGCAAGAGTAGCTCATGGTGTATTGTCAATGATATATAGGAATTTTTCTAGCAGGGATAAGGAGGTGATTATTCCCTTGTATAAGGCAATGGTCAGGCCACACCTAGAGTACTGTATACAGGCCTGGAGGCCTCATTTCAGGAAGGATGTAGAGCTGCTGGAACGAGTACAGAGAAGGGCAACTAGATTGGTGAATGGGACAAAGGGGTTCTCTTACGAAGAAAGGCTTAAGTTTTGCAAATTACAGTGTCTGGAAACTAGGCACCAGCGGGGTGATCTGATAGAGGTGTACAAAGCCTTGAATGGTTTGAGCATGCTCAATGCTGATGGGATTCTTCCTCTAGCTCAGAAAAATCACCTGAGAGGGCATAAATTCAAATTGAGGAAAGACAGATGTAGGATAGATGTGCGGAAATTTGCCTTTAGCCAGCGGGTGGTTGGTGGGTGGAACAGACTTCCATCCCTTGTCGTGGAAGTTGATAGCCTAAATAAGTTTAAGGCTCAGCTGGACAGGTATTTCGAACGAACAGAGGGGTGAAGTGGAAGTGGTTATTTTTATTTATTTATGTTACTTTTTTTTTTTTTTTTTTTTTTTTTTTGGCTGATGCTGCATAAGCTTGCTTTCTTGCATCAAATGCCTCTACTAATGCTAATGCTGAATGCTGAATGCTGATGGCGGGCCTTAGCTCTAAGTTTTTTGTAGTTTATCAAGTTAGCAGTGGTAGGGTATTTACGGAATAAATTCCAAGCACGGTTTGTTTCTTTTTTTGCATTTCTACAGTCCTCATTCCACCAGTAGTTTCTGCTTTTACGGATGCTTGACTGTGATTGAGGAATGGCAGTAGATGCAGCTACTAGGATCTGTTTTGTAATATGGTTGGCAGCTTTGTCAATTGGTTGATATTCAATGATCTGGTTGTCAAAGGATACATGGGAAGCGTACTTTGTCCAATCTGCCTTAGAAAATTTCCATTTTTTGCTGGTTTCTGAAGTTATGCAGAGTGAAGTTTGTATTTTACAGATTATTGGGGAGTGGTCACTATTGAATGGATCGTCCAGAGCAGTCCACTCAATACTAGGAAAGAGGATAGGAGAGCAGATGGATAGGTCTATTGCAGAGACTGATCCTGTTGGGAGATGGAAATAAGTTGGAGAGCCTGTATTTAATATGGTTAGATTTTGTCTGTCGACAAGCATTTCAATGAGTTGTCCTCGGGCGTCTGTGTTGGGAGATCCCCACAATGGATTATGTCCATTGAAGTCGCCCAATAAACAGAAGGGAGTTGGCAACTGCAAAATGAGATCTTGGAGTTCTTGAAACGTACAAGGATCACTGGGTGGCAGGTAGATGGAAACCAGTGTTAGGTTAATGCCAATCGCTATTCGCGTGGCAACGGCTTCAATGGCAGTTTGTAGTGGAATGCGTTTACAAGGGACTCGTGAGTCCACGAGTATGGCTACCCCTCCATGAGCATTTGTGGTTGTAGGTCTGTCTTGCCGAAAGAGAGTATAATTTTTTATCGAGTGAGACAACTGCGGTGTTAAATATGTCTCCTGTAAGCAGATTCCAATTGGATTATGGTTCATAATTATTTCGTGGATGTCGTCAATATTGCTGCGAAAGCCTCTGCAATTCCATTGTACGATGTTTTTCATTGTTTGGATTTATATGGAGTAGCTGCATCTGTCTGCTTTTTGGAAATCTGTTTCAGGCGGTCAGCTTTCATCTTCTCTCTCTTTGAAAAAACAGGTCTGGTTTCTATTTCGTCTTCTGGATGGATTTCCAGAATGGTTTCATTTTCTTCTTGATTGCAAGCCTCATTTGTGTCCATAGCGGAAGAGGATTCAGCATGCTGCTTATTAATGGGATCAGAATTTTCTTTTTGAGCAGGTCTTACGGAAGTTGCAGCAGCAACAGGTGGTATCGTAACTGGTGTGTTACAAGATCTGGTTGAAGTCTGTTGCTTTGAGGACTGTGGTACGGAAGAGTGTGTGTGTGTGTGTTATGGGGGTTTAATGGCGCATAAGCTGCTGTGGCTATAATGCGCCTATTCACATGAAAATGCTAAACACAAAATTTAAGCATAGCTAAAAACATAATTTAGGCATAACAGCTTGGTTGCGTTTACAGAGATACTTTAGAATTTATCATAAAGTCCAATTATTTTCAGATAAGAGAAAAACTCGTTGATGTTTGCATCATCTCCAATAATATGTTGCAATGTCATTGGTTCTCGTAGATTTCTCAGGGAACAGAGGACGGATGTTCTGTCCTGTTGATATTGAGGGCAGTCTATCAGAATATGTTTTACTGTTAAATTTTCTGAACAGTATGGACATTGAGGAGGATCTTCGCCTCTGAGCAGATGGAGGTGGGTCAGATATGTGTGTCCAATACGTGCCCGTGCAAGAACCACTTCTTCTCTTCGCACTGTTTTGGTGCTAGAGCGCCAATGCTTTGGATCCTGTTTCAACTGATAGAGTTTATTATTCTTTTGTGTGTGCCATAGCTCTTTCCACTTCGCGAAACCTGCTGTTCGTATGATGTGACAGTAGTCAGAGGCTGGAACCGGACTGGAGGTTAAATCAAAGGTTGACGGATTTTTAGCATTTTCATCAGCAAGTTCGTTACCCTTTATCCCCGAATGTGCTGGGATCCAGCAAAAGGTCACTGATTGATGACGTTCTTCAATTTGTAATAGGAGTCTTCCGATTTGATTTAACACAGGATGAGCCTTGTAGGAGGAGTTTTGCATTGCAGTTATTGAGCTGAGAGAGTCTGTGTATACAACATATTTTACAGATGGGTTGAGATTCAGGTTTTCTAAAGCTAATTTTATTGCATGAAGTTCTGCGGAGAAGCTGCTGTACTCAGGTGGAAGGGCAGCTGAGATGATAGTAGAGGGAAATACTGCCGCTGCTCCAACGGCTGAATGTGATTTGGAGCCATCAGTATATATGGGCAAAAAATCAACGTATTTCTGAATATGACTTGCATGGAGTTGCTTCATATTGAGTGTTGGTAGACGATTCTTTCCCCATTTGTCAAGATAAGTATCGAAATATAACTGAGGAGGCGGAATCCATGGCGGTTGGGAGTAATTCATTAAATGTTGCCTGTTGAAAATCTGAACATTCCAACTCTGCATTAACTCAATGAGGCGTAAGCCTGCTGGTCTTATTTTACTGGGTTTATTTCTATAGAGGTTTTGAAGTGGTGGATTAAAGAGGTATGGCTGAACAGGATGATGACCACAATTTTGTATTCGGGCTGCATACTTTAGAAGCAGCGTTTTTCTGCGGAGGTGAAGGGGGGGCTCATCAGCTTCAATGTACAAGCTATGAGTAGGAGATGTCCTGAAAGCACCAAGTGCAATCCGCAATGCGCTATGCTGTATAGGATCCAGCCATTTCAATGTACTCTTACGGGCGGAATCATAAAGAGGAGCACCATAATCCAATCGGGATCTGATCAATGCTCTATATAAGAGCAACAAAGATGTACGATCTGCTCCCCAAGACAAGGCAGATAAAGCTCTTAGTATGTTCAGCTTTTTGAGGCAGGATATACGCACAGATTTAATGTGCTCAAGGAAATTCAGTTTCCTGTCAAGGATTAAGCCCAAGAATTTGATGCTGTTAGTCACTGGAACAGTAAAGTTTTGCATCTGAAGTTCGGGATCTGTATGCATTTTCCGTTGATTACAAAAGTGGATTGCAACAGTTTTCTGCTGTGATAGATGATAGCCATTTAACTCTGCCCACCTTTGGACTTTATTTAAACATATCTGCAGCTGCCGTTCAATGGATCTCATATTCAGAGAATGGCAAGAAATAGAGAGATCATCGGCATAAAGGTAGGTCTCAACAGTATTTGGAAGATCTTTTGTGATGGAATCGATTCTTAGGGCAAACAGGGTTGCACTAAGTATGGACCCTTGTGGCACTCCTTCTTCCTGTAAAAATGTCATAGAAAGCGAGTTGCGGTATTGAACTTGGAACGAACGAGTCCTGAGAAAGTTCCTGATGAATATAGGAAGGTTGCCTCGTAGACCTAGAGCATGGAGGTCACTGAGAATGCCACGACGCCAGGTAGTATCAAATGCCTTTTCTATGTCTATGGAAACCATAACAAGATGTTCGTTTTTCACAAAGGCATTACGAATTGCAAACTCAGCTTTGATCATGAGATCTAAGGAGGACCTGTTCTTTCGAAAGCCATGCTGATTATTGCTAATTAGTTGTTGCGTTTCGATGATCCAAACAAGGCGATTATGGATCATTTTTTCAAGTAATTTACCGAGGCAACTGGATAGAGAAATAGGTCTATAACTGTTAGGACTGGTAGGATCTTTACCGGGTTTCAAAAAGGCAAGAACTGTGGCATGATGCCAAGAGCTGGGATAAATGTTTTCCATAAATATCCGGTTATAATAGACCAGCAGTATTTGTAAATTTCTCTCACCAAGGTGTTGTAACATAATGTAAGAGATTCCATCTGGTCCAGCGGCACTGTTGCGTGTTGTTTTAATGACATGTATAAGTTCATGATATTGCAGAGGCTGATTATATGGAAAGAAAACTGAAGTTCGAAAGTTGATGGCTCGTTGTTCAGTCTGGGTCTTTATTTTCTGGAAATCCGGAGAATAATTTGATGCCGCAGAAACTTCGGCAAAAGTTTTAGCCAAGGCATTTGCAATGTCTTGAGGAGCAGATAGTTCTTGCCCATTCCATGAAAGAATTGGTGAAGGGGTGGTTGGAAATTTTCCAGAAATCTGCCTGATTTTCTTCCATATTAACCTGGAGTTAGTGTTTCTGTTTATGGTGGATGCAAACCGAATCCAAGAATTCTTCTTTGCTTCTCTTTGAGTGCGACGTGCTTTTGCTCTTAGTTTCTTGTAATTGATAAGATTAGCTGTGGTTGGGGATCTACGAAATAAATTCCACGCTTTATTTTTTAACTTCTTAGCTATTGTGCATTCTTGATTCCACCAATAGTTAAGGTGCCGTCGGGACTGGGGATTCGACAATGGAATCGAACATTTAGCTGCAGATATTATATGTGAAGTGATATACTCTGTGGCTTCATCTATCGACTGTGTTTGTATATATTGTTCATCCAGGGTGACATCTGATTGAAATTTGACCCAGTTGGCTTGAGAGAACTTCCATTTCCTGCAGGGTATGATTAATGGTGGTTGTGCAGTGAGCAGGTCGCAAATAATCGGAAAATGGTCGCTGCCCATGGGATCGTCTATAACAGACCATTCTATAATTGGATACAGAATCGGGGAACATATTGATAGATCGATTGCAGAGGTTTGTCCAGTTGGTAGTTGTATGTGAGTAGGTGCACCAGTATTAAGAACAGTAAGGTTTTCCTTATCCAGAAAGGTTTCAATTAAGCGGCCATGGATATCTAATTTTGTCGATCCCCATAAGGGGTTGTGGCCATTAAAATCACCCAAGAGACAGACAGGGGGTTCTAGTTGCATTAGCAGGTTTTCAAGGTCTTGGTAAGAGAAGGTATGACTTGGTGGGAGATAGACTGATACCAGTGTTAAAGCAATCTGGGTTATCAAACGTACGGCGACAACTTCAATTGTAGTTTGCAAAAAAATTTGCTTGGTCGGGATATTTGAGCTGACTAAGATGGCCACACCCCCACGGGCAGTA